>NC_036848.1:30285618-30290869 GCF_002910315.2 Salvelinus sp. IW2-2015 | reverse complement strand
TACTGGTGCTCTTTCATGCCGTCCCTAGGAGGGGTGCGTCACTTGAGTGGGTTGAGTCACTGACGTGATCTTCCTGTCTGGGTTGGTGGTTGCCGTGGCGGAGATCTTTGTGGGCTATACTCGGCCTTGTCTCAGGATGGTAAGTTGGTGGTTGAAGGTATTCCCTCTAGTGGTGTGGGGGCTGTGCCTTGGCAAAGTGGAGGTGGGGTTATATCCTTCCTGTTGGGGCTTAGGGTCAGGTTTGTTTTATATCTGGAGTACTTGTCCTGTCTTTTTCCTGTGTCCTGTGTGAATTTAAGTATGCTCTCTCTAATTCTCTCTTCTTCTCTTCTTTCTCTCGGAGGACCTGACCTTTTCAACTCTCTTAGAGACCGCAGGAGCGGTAGAGATACTCTTAATGATCGGCTATGAAAAGCCAACTGACATTTACTCCTGAGGTGCTGCACCCTCAACAACTACTGTGATTATTATTATTTGACCATGCTGGTCATTTATGAACATTTGAACATCTTGGCCATGTTCTGTTATAATCTCCACACCGGCACAGCCAGAAGAGGACTGGCCACCCCTCATAGCCTGGTTCCTCTCTAGGTTTCTTCCAGGTTTTGCCTTTCTAGGGTTTTTCCTAGCCACCGTGCTTCTACACCTGCATTGCTTGCTGTTTGGGGTTTTAGGCTGGCTGTAAGACTTTGAGATATCAGCTGATGTACGAAGGCTTTATAAATACATGATTTGATTTGATTTAGAAGATTTGTAATATGCTGAAAAGTGGCCAAACTAAGTTCATATTTTCCGGCAATGGGAACAGCCATCTTTGACTTTGTTTTGTCTTTAGTGAATGGATTCTGAGATTAGAGAATTTTCGCTTGTCAAACATAAAAACATGCAATCATGAAGAATGTAGCTGCTGTTAGCTTAACTGACACTCATCTCTTTTCTTGTCCCGACATTCTGAGTTCTGGCAAACATGTTTTGCTGAAGTATTTATGTGCTCGGGATCTCGTATCTTGGGTCTAGAGTTCGAATCAACTTCCTGAAACCGTCTTTCTCCACAGTTTGAATTGGTTCCATGTCTTTCGGTATGTGATACGTAATTGCACATGTTATCTCATCCTCCCTTTTTTCAAACCAATTCTTCTTTATCCTGCAAAATCAACCTCAATCGGTTATTTTCCTTTTTCTTCAGTCATCCTCAATGCTTCCTTACACTTTTGCGCTTGATTGTCGGGCGACTTTTGCAACGAAAGGAGTTTACTTCACTAAATGTTTGCTTACCCTGCAGTTGCGCATGCTTGCTTGTTTTTGACTTTGATTAGCAGGCAGATTGCGTGTAACTCCATGCTTCTATTTTTTTTTTAAAATGGCTGTTTTTAGTAAAAGATAAACAAACTAGCCCACTAAGCTGTTCACTCAACTGAAATTTTGAAAAGAACTATATAGATATCAATATGGCAAATCCATATCATGGCACAACGTCATACCAGTATCACGTTCATACCACCCACCCCTAGGTAGTGTGTACCTAGTGTGTACCTTGAAATAATTTATACATTTTAGAATTGGTCTGAACGTAACAAAATGTGGGAAAAAGGGAAGGGGTCTGAATCTTTCCGAATGCACTCCATGTGTCGTACGCATCAAAGGGTTAAAAGCATGGGAAACCGCCTTAACAAAGGCCCTCATTTCTGTCACTCAGACACTTATTCCAGTGTCTGCCTGCCGGCTGGAAATCTTTGCCAGTGTAGGCTACCTGCCCCTCCCTCTCCAAAGCATAGGTTACGTAGCATACTGATGACGTTACAAGCGTGATTCAGAAAATTAAGAAGAAGATTTTTTAATTATAGAATGTATTAACTTTTTCAATGCTAGTTAAGGATCATATATTTATCAGTTTCACATTGGATTTATTAACTACAAAAAGGTAAGACAGGTTTTAATTCTAGTGCAGCTCTGCACACACAAGCTTGTTAGCTAGGTAGTAACGTTAGCTCTGGTCCAATGTTAAACCAACTGTCAGAAATTCAAGACATTCAAAGTTCTTCCATAGAAGCCACTCTTCCGTAGGTATAATTCTGTGGCCTAATTTAGAAAATGCATGTCATAACAAGATGCCCAGTGCGTGAAGCCAAGCCTCTCCTCCACCTGCAAAATTTCAGTCGCATCTCACGCTCTACACTTATAGTGACTGGCAGCACAGTGCACAGTGTGTGTTTGTCTTTCATTATGATTAAACCATGCCGTTATGGCAAAAATAGCCTACCTTCTCCATAGCAAGCTGCTCTATSCGCACTGATTGGTGAAGGAATTTAATGTCTMGCTATATGTAAAAATAAAAAAWAWAAAAAAWTWAAATAGGAAATGAAAGGAACGATATAAACCGGTACTTTTGGGGYGTTCGAACCGGTTCAGAACTTTATTTTGCTGTTCAGAAGGGAACAGAAAACATAATGGTTCTGTTTAGAACAAAACAATTGGAAAATTATTTTGGTTCCAACCCCTGATTTCTATGMAACTATAGAACTGCTGAAACCATTCAAATACACTGCAATTGGTTTAGTGAAACAAAGGGATACATTGCAGTACACACCAGGAATAACAAACTATATATGTGTGCATTTGCCAGTGTCACAATATAATAAAACATCATACTGCAGCACCACAAAGAAATGTTGTGTCAGTTCCTCACCTGTCGACTGGAAAAGATGAAGACCAGGGCAGCAAAGGCAGCAGTCAGGCCCCAGGTGAACAGAGTCCCCAGCAGGGCCTGGGTCACAGGACTGTAGCCTGGAAGCATGGTGCCAATCCTGGGGACAGAGAGATACACACAGTAGAGGGGTGAGGAGAGCAGAGCAGCACAGGTTACTTTTAGGTTGTGTTTATGACTCAGAGTGTAAGGTACATTGTAAGACAATCCCAGTAATATGAATGCTTCAAATAACTCAGATCTATGTAGAACAAAGGGGTGTGTGCCAAATCCTCTCTGGATCAGGAGCTTGACAGGATGGCATGTTTGCGAATTACTGCCCAACCTACAAGTTTAGTTCTCTAGCTAAATAAACTTGCTTGGCAGGCAAGAAGGGACAATTAGCCTTTGCCTTTCATTGAATTGTTCCATTTTTCTTTGTGTCCAAAATAGCTGTCTCTACTGACATGCTGTCTCTGAAATCAATGTGCTTTGCTAGTTAGCTAACGTTAGCTAGCAAAGTTTCAGAAATGTCAATGAGGAACGTGATTCAATAGCTATTCTACATGTAGCAAGCTGATTGAGGTGTGTTCCGCCTTGCCATTAATTCACATAGAAGTAGCCCATTTCACTTTTGCGGAACATTGACTAATTTCATGAAAGTAGCTGTATGTCGCGCGTCAAAACTTCACAGGAGAGGCATTTGAACATACATCTTTTTCTGTCTATAACGTATGTGTAGGTAATCCTTTCTGAAGCTGCTTTATTTTTTAAACATATCACAAAGAAAGTTGGCTCTCACTTACTGGAGGACTAAGTTTTGAAATCAGTGGAATGCCTGGTGGAAGCAGAGTATGAAAGCTAAGGAGATGGAGAGAATTCAGCCGTTTTATTGCAAATGCGGAGAGTCGAAAAGAGAACACAGAAGGCTGTTGTATAAAACACCTGTCTACGGAGTACATCTTCAAACTAAGGGCAACCATCGCATCCGTGATAGAGGGAGAAGCGTTCATCCACGTATACGGGTAAGAGAGTCTAGCTAGCTACATTCAGATATTATGCATTTCTATTTGTGTCAGAAAGTTGTTTTCATCGCAAGTTAAAGCATACTGTTAGCTAGCTAGCTAACGTTAGTTGGATGGGCTCCTAGCTAATTTCAGTATGACTGGTACTAATAACTATCGTATCTCAAGCCATTTGTATTGCTTATTTATAGTCCTATGTTTATAATTAGCTAACATTGAACCTAGGAGGTGTTAGTTTACTACTGAGATTCATGCAGGTAGTAATGATTTTGAATGTGGATTATGGTTCATTGTTATACTAGCTAGCTACATGTCTAAACAAAGACTCCACAATCAAGTAACCATTTCACTCTACCGTTTACACCTTCTGTATCCGTGGCATGTGACAAATAAACTTTGATTATATTTGATATATTGTGTGGTTACCAGAAACGTAATGTGAAGAACAACATTACCTGCACCAAAGTCAAATTATGATATAATGTTAGGTCAATGAGACAGTGTCCAAGTTAAAAATTATCTCAGTAGATGCCCTGCTTAATATTTCATCACACTCATAAACGTTAAGCTATTTTCTAGAATTAGCTCACCATTAAATTGTAATAAACGATCTGGTTTTAGGTTATTTTCCTATCATAATGAATACAGATTAACTAAAGTTAAGACGTTGTCAGCGATATGATATTGTAATTTTTGAGCCGTTAATCAAACCCCCCAAAAATGCTGATGCTCCAAAATACTCAACTAGTCTAAAGAAGCCCGTTTCATTGCTTCTAAATCGGACAACAGTTTTCAGCTTTGCTAACATAATTGCAAAAAGGTTTCTAATGATCAATTACCTTTTAAAATGATAAACTTGGATTAGCTAACACAACTGTCCATTGAACACAGGATGATGGTTGCTGATAATGGCCTCTGTACACCTATGTAGATATCCATAAAACTTGCCGCGCTTACAGACACACTAGTCATTTACAACATCAACAGAGTCTACACCGTATTTCTGATAAATTTATAATGTTTTATTTAATGGACAAAAAAATTCTTTTCTTTCAAAACAAGACATTTCTAAGTGACACAAACATTGAACTGGTGTGTATGTATGGAGCATAATGTATTTACTGTTTTTCACGTTTTCAAGTACTGGTGACAAATTCATTCCGATTCTTGCATAGATTGTAATGGACACATATGATGGTGGCAAAATACATTTTGGAATTTTTACTGATTATAATGAGCTAATGCTAAAAAATGCCATGTTTGTTGACATAATTCAATGCATTCTGGTTGTCATGTAAATGTCTGTCAGAGCAAAGATGTATAAAAAAAAAGGGTGATGGATGGTTCACTCGACTATCGTACTCAGGGTTGCCAGCTCAGAACCCTTTCCAAGGTTTAATATTCTATATTAGCTCAAAACTGTGTTTTCCATTTATTATAAATCCCATCATAGTTATAATTCCTGCATAATTTTCCTCTCAACAATACTCTCCCTATTTCTAACATCTGAGCTTGCTAGACTTGAGAATGCAATACACGAAGA
>NC_036848.1:30278531-30282504 GCF_002910315.2 Salvelinus sp. IW2-2015 | reverse complement strand
TTTGAACAGTGGTGTATGTATGAGCATAATGTATTTACTGTTTTGTTCACGTTTTCAAGTACTGGTGACAAATTCATTCCGATTTCTGCATAGATTGTAATGGACACATATGATGTGTGGCAAAAATACATTTTGGAATTTTGTACTGATTATAATGAGCTAATGCTAAGCTAAAATGCCATGTTTGTTGACATAATTCAATGCATTCTGGTTGTCATGTAATGTCTGTCAGAGCAAAGATGTTATAAAAAAAAGGGGTGATGGAATGGTTCACTCGACTACTTACTCAGGGTTGCCAGCTCAGACCCTCTTTCCAGGGTTTAATATCTATTTAGCTCATAAACGTATCTGTGTTTGCCCCCGATTTATTGATAAATCCCCCATCATAGTTATATTTTCCTGCATCATTCCTCTCACAATACCTCCCTCTATTTCTACCCCCCATGGACTTGAAATCAACCACAAATGAATTGAAACCCCAAAGACCCCCTAAAATTGTTATTGCCATATCTGGCACCCTATTTACTTTTGCTAAATATTTGGGGTGATGATCTTGCTTGTGATTTGTCAAAAACTAACACTTGTCAAGTCATGTGATCCAGTTCTTGTATAAATTGAAACAAGTACATAGAAGTACATGGCTTACTGGTGCTCTTTCATGCCGTCCCTAGGAGGGGTGCGTCACTTGAGTGGGTTGAGTCACTGACGTGATCTTCCTGTCTGGGTTGGGTTGTGCCGTGCGGAGATCTTTGTGGGCTATACTCGGCCTTGTCTCAGGATGGTAAGTTGGTGGTTGAAGGTATCCCTCTAGTGGTGTGGGGCTGTGGCCTTGGCAAAGTGGGGTGGGTTATATCCTTCCTGTGTGTGGCTAGGGTCAGTTTGTTATATCTGGAGACTTGTCCTGTCTTATCCTGTGTCCTGTGTGAATTTAAGTATGCTCTCTCTAATTCTCTCTCTCTCTTTCTCTCTCGGAGGACCTGACCTTTTCAACTCTCTAGAGACCGCAGGAGCGGTAGAGATACTCTTAATGATCGGCTATGAAAAGCCAACTGACATTTACTCCTGAGGTGCTGCACCCTCAACAACTACTGTGATATTATTATTTGACCATGCTGGTCATTTATGAACATTTGAACATCTTGGCCATGTTCTGTTATAATCTCCACACGGCACAGCCAGAAGAGGACTGGCCACCCCTCATAGCCTGGTTCCTCTCTAGGTTTCTTCCAGGTTTTGCCTTTCTAGGGTTTTTCCTAGCCACCGTGCTTCTACACCTGCATTGCTTGCTGTTTGGGTTTTAGGCTGGTTTCTGTACAGCACTTTGAGATATCAGCTGATGTACGAAGGCTTTATAAATACATTTGATTTGATTTAGAAGATTTGTAATATGCTGAAAAGTGGCCAAACTAAGTTCATATTTTCCAGGCAATGGGAACAGCCATCTTTGACTTTGTTTCTTTAGTGAATGGTATTCTGAGATTAGAGAATTTTCGCTTGTCAAACATAAACAAACATGGCTACATCATGAAGAATGTAGCTGCTGTTAGCTTAACTGACACTCATCTCTTTTCTGTCCCGACATTCTGAGTTCTGGCAAACATGTTTTGCTGAAGTATTTATGGCTCGGGATCTCGTATCTTGGGTCTAGAGTTCGAATCAACTTCCTGAAACCGTCTTTCTCCACAGTTTGAATTGGTTCCATGTCTTTCGGTATGTGATACGTAATTGCACATGTTATCTCATCCTCCCTTTTTTCAAACCAATTCTTCTTTATCCTGCAAAATCAACCTCAATCGKGTTATTTTCCTTMTCTTCAGTCATCCTCAATGCTTCCTTACACTTTTGCGCTTGATTGTCGGGCGACTTTTGCTAACGAAAGGAGTTTACTTCACTAAATGTTTGCTTACCCTGCAGTTGCGCATGCTTGTTTATTGACTTCGATTAGCAGGCAGATTGCGTGTAACGTCCATGCTTCTAGTTTTTTATTTTCAAAAAATTGCTGTTTTTAGTAAAAGATAAACAAACTAGCCCACTAAGCTGTTTCACTCAACTGAAATTTTGAAAACAACAAGCCTTATTTCATACATTTATTAATTTATCATGATATGCATGATATGGCAAAATCCATATCATGGCACAACGTCATACCAGTATTCACGTTCATACCACCCACCCCTAGGTAGTGTGTACCTAGTGTGTACCTTGAAATAATTTTATACATTTTAGAATTGGTCTGCAACGTAACAAAATGTGGAAAAAGGGAAGGGGTCTGAATYCTTTCCGAATGCACTCCATGTCGTCGTACGCATCAAAGGGTTAAAAGCATGGGAACCGCCTATACAAAGCCCTCATTCTGTCACTCAGACACTTATTCCAGTGTCTGCCTGCCGGCTGGAAATCTTTGCCAGTGTAGGCTACCTGCCCCTCCCTCTCCAAAGCATAGGTTACGTAGCATACTGATGACGTTACAAGCGTGATTCAGAAATTTAGGAGAAAGATTTTTAATTATAGAAGTATTAACTTTTTCAATGCTAGTTAAGGATCATATATTTATCAGTTTCACATTGGATTATTAACTACAAAAAGGTAAGACAGGTTTTAATTCTAGTGCAGCTCTGCACACACAGCTTGTTAGCTAGGTAGTAACGTTAGCTCTGGTCCAATGTAAACCAACTGTCAGAAATTCAAGACATTCAAAGTTCTTCCATAGAAGCCACTCTTCCGTAGGTATAATTCTGTGGGCCTAATTAGAAAATGCATGTCATAACAAGATGCCCAGTGCGTGAAGCCAAGCCTCCTCCTCCACCTGCAAAATTTTAGTCGCATCTCACGCTCTACACTTATCATAGTGACTGGCAGCACAGTGCACAGTGTGTGTTTGTCTTTCATTATGATTAAACCATGCCGTTATGGCAAAAATAGCCTACCTTCTCCATAGCAAGCTGCTCTACGCACTGATTGGTGAAGGAATTTAATGTCTGGCTATATGTAAAAATAAAAAAAATAAAAAAATAAAATAGGAAATGAAAGGAACGATATAAACCGGTACTTTTGGGGGGTTCGAACCGGTTCAGAACTTTATTTTGCTGTTCAGAAGGGAACAGAAAACATAATGGTTCTTGTTAGAACAAAACAATTTGAAAATTATTTTGGTTCCAACCCCTGATTTCTATGAACTATAGAACTGCTGAAACCATTCAAATACACTGCAATTGGTTTAGTGAAACAAAGGGATACATTGCAGTACACACCAGGAATAACAAAACTATATAGTGTGGCATTTGCCAGTGTCACAATATAATAAAACATCAACTGCAGCACCACAAAGAAAGTTGTGTCAGTTCCTCACCTGTCGCTGGAAAAGATGAAGACCAGGCAGCAAGGCAGCAGTCAGGCCCCAGGTGAACAGAGTCCCCAGCAGGGCCTGGGTCACAGGACTGTAGCCTGGAAGCATGGTGCCAATCCTGGGGACAGAGAGATACACACAGTAGAGGGGTGAGGAGAGCAGCACAGGTTACTTTTAGGTTGTGTTTATGACCAGAGTGTAAGGTACATTGTAAGACAATCCCAGTAATATGAATGCTTCACAATAACTCAGATCTATGTAGAACAAAGGGGTGTGTGCCAAATCCTCTCTGGATCAGGAGCTTGACAGGATGGCATGTTTGCGATTACTGCCCAACCTACAAGTTTAGTTCTCTAGCTAAATAAACTTGCTTGGCAGGCAAGAAGGACAATTAGCCTTTGCCTTTCATTGAATTGTTCCATTTTTCTTTGTGTCCAAAAATAGCTGTCTCACTGACATGCTGTCTCTGAAATCAATGTGCTTTGCTAGGTAGCTAGTTAGCTAGCAAGTCAATGTCAATGAGGACGTTAGTTTTAGTATGTCATCATTAGCTATTCTACATGTAGCAAGCTAGCTAGTATTGTCAATGAGTTAGAATACGTGCTGTATACTGTAAGTTCACAGTCA
>NC_036848.1:30255763-30278506 GCF_002910315.2 Salvelinus sp. IW2-2015 | reverse complement strand
CAAAGACATTTCTAAGTGACACAAACTTTTGAACAGTGGTGTATGTTATGAGAGCATAATGTATTTACTGTTTTGTTCACGTTTTCAAGTACTGGTGACAAATTCATTCCGATTCTTGCATAGATTGTAATGACACACATATGATGTGTGCAAAATACATTTTTGGAATTTTGTACTGATTATAATGAGCTAATGCTAAGCTAAATGCCATGGTGTTGACATAATTCAATGCATTCTGGTTGTCATGTAAATGTCTGTCAGAGCAAAGATGTTATAAAAAAAAGGGGTGATGATGGATGGTTCACTCGACTATCGTTACTCAGGGTTGCCAGCTCAGACCCTCTTCCAGGGTTTAATTTCTATTTAGCTCATAACATCCTGTGTTGTCCCCCGATTTATTGATAAATCTCCCCATCATAGTTATATTTCCTGCATAATTTCCTCTCACAATACCTCCTCTATTTCTAACCCCCATGGACTTGAAATCAACCACAAATGAATTGAACCCCCCAAAGACCCCCTAAAATTGTTATTGCCATATCTGGAACCATGTTAGGCTTGCTATATTTGGGGTGATGATCTTGCTTTGTGATTTGTCAAAAACTAAACACTTGTCAAGTCATGTGTCCAGTTCTTGTATAAATTGAAACAAGTACATAGAGTACATGCTTACTGGTGCTCTTTCATGCCGTCCCTAGGAGGGGTGCGTCACTTGAGTGGGTTGAGTCACTGACGTGATCTTCCTGTCTGGGTTGGGTTGTGCCGTGGCGGAGATCTTTGTGGGCTATACTCGGCCTTGTCTCAGGATGGTAAGTTGGTGGTTGAAGGTATCCCTCTAGTGGTGTGGGGGCTGTGCTTGGCAAGTGGGTGGGTTATATCCTTCCTGTTTGGGGCTAGGGTCAGTTTGTTATATCTGGAGTACTTGTCCTGTCTTATCCTGTGTCCTGTGTGAATTTAAGTATGCTCTCTCTAATTCTCCTCTTTCTCTCTTTCTCTCTCGGAGACCTGACCTTTTCAACTCTCTAGAGACCGCAGGAGCGGTAGAGATACTCTTAATTATCGGCTATGAAAAGCCAACTGACATTTACTCCTGAGGTGCTGCACCCTCAACAACTACTGTGATTATTATTATTTGACCATGCTGGTCATTTATGAACATTTGAACATCTTGGCCATGTTCTGTTATAATCTCCACCGGCACAGCCAGAAGAGGACTGGCCACCCCTCATAGCCTGGTTCCTCTCTAGGTTTCTTCCAGGTTTTGCCTTTCTAGGTTTTTCCTAGCCACCGTGCTTCTACACCTGCATTGCTTGCTGTTTGGGGTTTTAGGCTGGTCGTGAAGACTTTGAGATATCAGCTGATGTACGAAGGCTTTATAAATACATTTGATTTGATTTGATTTAGAAGATTTGTAATATGCTGAAAAGTGGCCAAACTAAGTTCATATTTTCCGGCAATGGGAACAGCCATCTTTGACTTTGTTTCTTAGTGAATGGCATTCTGAGATTAGAGAATTTTCGCTTGTCAAACATAAACAACAGTACATCATGAAGAATGTAGCTGCTGTTAGCTTAATGACACTCATCTCTTTTCTGTTCCGACATTCTGAGTTCTGCAAACATGTTTTGCTGAAGTATTTATGGCTCGGGATCTCGTATCTTGGGTCTAGAGTTCGAATCAACTTCCTGAACCGTCTTTCTCCACAGTGTTGAATTGGTTCCATGTCTTTCGGTAGTGTGATACGTAATTGCACATGTTATCTCATCCTCCCTTTTTTCAAACCAATTCTTCTTTATCCTGCAAAATCAACCTCAATCGCGTTATTTTCCTTTCTTCAGTCATCCTCAATGCTTCCTTACACTTTTGCGCTTGATTGTCGGGCGACTTTTGCTAACGAAAGGAGTTTACTTCACTAAATGTTTGCTTACCCTGCAGTTGCGCATGCTTGTTTGTTGACTTGATTAGCAGGCAGATTGCGTGTAACTCCATGCTTCTATTTTTTTTTTTAAAATTGCTGTTTTTAGTAAAAGATAACAAACTAGCCCACTAAGCTGTCACTCAACTGAAATTTTGAAACAAAGTATACATAAATTTATCATGATATCAATATGGCAAAATCCATATCATGGCACAACGTCATACCAGTATTCACGTTCATACCACCCACCCCTAGGTAGTGTGTACCTAGTGTGTACCTTGAAATAATTTTATACATTTTAGAATTGGTCTGAACGTAACAAAATGTGAAAAAGGGAAGGGGTCTGAACTTTCCGAATGCACTCCATGTCGTCGTACGCATCAAAGGGTTAAAAGCATGGGAACCGCCCTATACAAAGCCCTCATTCTGTCACTCAGACACTTATTCCAGTGTCTGCCTGCCGGCTGGAAATCTTTGCCGTGTAGGCTACCTGCCCCTCCCTCTCCAAAGCATAGGTTACGTAGCATACTGATGACGTTACAAGCGTGATTCAGAAATTAGGAGAAAGATTATTTTTAATTATAGAAGTATTAACTTTTTCAATGCTAGTTAAGGATCATATATGTTATCATTTCACATTGGATTATTAACTACAAAAAGGTAAGACAGGTTTTAATTCTAGTGCAGCTCTGCACACACAAGCTTTTTAGCTAGGTAGTAACGTTAGCTCTGGTCCAATGTTAAACCAACTGTCAGAAATTCAAGACATTCAAAGTTCTTCCATAGAAGCCACTCTTCCGTAGGTATAATTCTGTGGGCCTAATTTAGAAATGCATGTCATAACAAGATGCCCAGTGCGTGAAGCCAAGCCTCCTCCTCCACCTGCAAAATTTCAGTCGCATCTCACGCTCTACACACTTATAAGTGACTGGCAGCACAGTGCACAGTGTGTGTTTGTCTTTCATTATGATTAACCATGCCGTTATGGCAAAAATAGCCTACCTCTCCATAGCAAGCTGCTCTATCGCACTGATTGGTGAAGGAATTTAATGTCTGGCTATATGTAAAAATAAAAAAATAAAAAAATAAATAGGAAATGAAAGGAACGATATAAACCGGTACTTTTGGGGGGTTCGACCGGTTCAGAACTTTATTTTGCTGTTCAGAAGGGAACAGAAAACATAATGGTTCTGTTTAGAACAAAACATTGGAAAATTATTTTGGTTCCAACCCCTGATTTCTATGAACTATAGAACTGCTGAAACCATTCAAATACACTGCAATTGGTTTAGTGAAACAAAGGGATACATTGCAGTACACACCAGGAATAACAAACATATATGTGTGCATTTGCCAGTGTCACAAATAATAAAACATCATCTGCACACCACAAGAAATGTTGTGTCAGTTCCTCACCTGTCGCTGGAAAAGATGAAGACCAGGGCAGCAAAGCAGCAGTCAGGCCCCAGGTGAACAGAGTCCCCAGCAGGGCCTGGGTCACAGGACTGTAGCCTGGAGCATGGTGCCAATCCTGGGACAGAGAGATACACACAGTAGAGGGGTGAGAGAGAGCACAGGTTACTTTTAGGTTGTGTTTATGACCAGAGTGTAAGGTACATTGTAAGACAATCCCAGTAATATGAATGCTTCAAATAACTCAGATCTATGTAGAACAAAGGGGTGTGTGCCAAATCCTCTCTGGATCAGGAGCTTGACAGGATGGCATGTTTGCGAATTACTGCCCAACCTACAAGTTTAGTTCTCTAGCTAAATAAACTTGCTTGGCAGGCAAGAAGGACAATTAGCCTTGCCTTTCATTGAATTGTTCCATTTTTCTTTGTGTCCAAAAATAGCTGTCTCTACTGACATGCTGTCTCTGAAATCAATGTTTGCTGTCTAGTTAGCTAGCAAGTTAAATGTCAATGAGGAACGTGATTGTATATATGCATCAGTCATTCTACATGTAGCAAGCTAGCTAGTATTGTCAATGAGTTAGAATACGTGCTGTATACTGTAAGTTCACAGTCAAACAACACAATCAATGTCTTTTCGATGAATGCTGAGACAACTTGCTTTTGTTCGCTGGTTTGTTGGAACGTAACACGTGCTTTATGGCATTACTAAGATACATGCGCTATCCGGGTCCAGAATAATATATTCTAATTTGGTTTTAAGTAATTGAAAAAGGTAAATTACTGACTGTCACTCCTGCACCGAAAGTCTAACCTATTTACTTCCTACCTCCCTGTACGCATGTCTGTAACAGGTTGAGCACCGCCCCTCGCAAGATGCCATTGGCTAGTCCAGGTTGGAGGCGTTAATTGAAATGAGATAGGACAATGAGCCTTCATTCACAAAGKCACAGACCGCCTTCACTAACTTTTGACATAGGCCTTCTTGAATTTAGAAATGTAGCTGCCAAGTAAAAAAAAATGTATGTGGACAATTCAAACTGAACATATACTACAAGGGTGTAACTGCGCCCGCATTTCGGGGCGTTCCTACATATGGYTATCCATCAGTGGAGGCTGGTGGGAGGAGCTATAGGAAAACGTTCTCATTGTAATGGCTGGWAWGATAAAATGGAARGGAGTCAAACATATAATGTACATATAATGTATATGTATATACTGTCCTCTATATCATCTACTGCATCTTGCTATCTTTATGTAATACATGTATCACTAGCCACTTTAAACTATGCACTTTTATGTTTACATACCCTACATTYCTCATCTCATATGTATATACTGTACTCGATACCATCTACTGCATCTTGCCTATGCCGTTCTGTACCATCACTCATTCATATATCTTTATGTACATATTCTTTATCCCTTTACACTTGTGTGTATTAACATCTGCTAACCATGTGTATGTGACAAATAAAATTTGATTTGAACATGTAGTTTCTATATTTTTGATACCGTTTCAATGTATTCCATTCCAGACATTACGATGAGCCCGTCCTCCTATAGCTCCTCCCACAGCCTCATCTGGTCTCTAAATATACATGAACCACTGAGGTAGGGTTTCCCCTAGTTAACACAGCCACAAAGTCAAAATGGGCTATATCAGACACGAGACGTATGTGGCAGGGTCTACAGGAAATCATGGGCTACAAAAACAAAAACAGCCACGTCATGGATACCGACGTCACGCTTCGAGACAAACTTAACACCTTTGCCCGCTTTGAGGATAATACAGTGCCACCATCACAGATCGCTAACAAAGACTGTGCACTCACCCTCTCCTTCTCAGTAGCTGACATGGGTAAAACATTTCAATTTGTTGAAATGTTTTAGGCTGCTGGCTGCTGGCCTAGACGGCATCCCTAGCCGCGTCCAAAGAGCATGCGCATACCAGTTGGCTGGTGTGTTTACAGACATATTTAATGCCTCCCMATCCCAGTCTGTTGTCCCCACATGCTTCAAGATGGCTACCATTGTTCCTGTACCCAAGAAGGCAAAGAAAACTGAACTAAATGAATACCGCCCCGTAGCACTCACTTCTGTCATCATAAAGTGCTTTGAGAGACTAGTCAAGGATCATATCACTTCCACCTTACCGGCCACCCTACACCCACTTCAGTTTACATACCGCCCCCAACAGGTCCACAGATGAAGCAATCGCCATCACACTGCACACTGCCCCATCCCATCTGGACAAAAATAATACCTYTGTWAGAATGCTGTTCATTGACTACAACTCAGCATTCAACACCATAGTACCCTCCAAGCTCATCATCAAGCTGGAGGCCCTGGGTCTCAACCCCATCCTGTGCAACTGGGTCCTGGACTTTCTGTCGGGCCGCCCGCAGGTGGGAGAGGTAGGAAACAACATCTCCACTTCGCTGACACTGGCGCCCCACAAGGCTGTGTTCGGCAGCCCTCTCGTACTCCGTGTTCCACCCACGACTGCGTAGCCATGACGCCTCCAACTCAATCATCAAGTTTGCAGACGACACAAACAGTAGTGGGCTTGATCACCAACACGACGAGACGCCTACAGGGAGGAGGTGTGGGCACTCGGAGTGGTGGTGTCAGGAAACAACTCTACTCAACGTCAACAAAAAACAAAGGAGATGATCGTGGACTTCAGGAAACAGCAGAGGGGGAGCACGCCTCTTATCCACATCAAAGGACAAGTGGAGAAGGTGGAAAGTTTTAAAGTTCCTCGGCGTACACATCACAGACAAACTGAATGGTCACCCACACAGACAGCGTGGTGAAGAAGGCGCAAACGCGCCTATTCACCCTCGAGGACTGAAGAAATTTGCCTTGTCACCCAAAACCCTGACTAACTTTACAGTCTGCACAATCGAGAGCATCCTGTCGGCCTGTACACAGCCCTTGTACATCAACTGCACCGCCACAGGAAGGCGAAAAAGATCATCAAGGACAACAACCAACCCCGAGCCACTGCCCTGTTCACACACCAACTACAATCATCCAGAAGCGAGGTCAGTACAGGTGCCATCAAAAGCTTGGAACCGAAGAGATTGAAAAAACCAGCTTCTATCGTCAAAGCCATCAAGACTGTTAAATAAGGCAATCACTAACTCAGTGAGGCTGCTGCCTACCACTGAGACCAATCAACTGGACACTTAATAATGGATCGCACTCGTCATTTAAACAATGCCACCTTTAAATAATGCACTTTAAATATGTTACATATCGTTACACGTATTCATATCACATGTACATACTGTATTTTTATACATCTAACTGCACCTTGTCTAATGCCGTCATCCTCATATACTGATTGTAGCATATTCTCATTCACCCCTTTAGATTTGTGTGTATTAGGTAGTTGTTGGGGAATTGTTAGATTACTTGTTAGATATTACTGCACTGTTGGAACTAGAAGCAAAAGCATTTTGCTGCACTCGCATTAACATCTGCTAACCATGTGCATGTGACCAATAAAATTTGATTTATCGTAAAYAATTCATGAAAACAAAAATMTGCTTTTTGGTCTTGTAGAAATAGGCGGGGTTTATGACTTTGTGGCTGTGGTAACTAGTAACGACCCTGAAGGAGGCACTCCTCTTTATACTTGAATCATTTTTAAACGACCTCCCCATAAGAATTTGCCGCCACTATTTTAACGTAATTTCCTGTATTAAAGAGGAAATGCAACTTTAGGTTCCACCTCTGAAGAGGTTTGCACTAGTTACCACAGCCACAAAGTTAAAATAGTCTATATCGTAAAAATGTATGCAAARGAAAATGACCTTTTTGGTCTTAATTTAAGGTTCGGTCTAGGCATAATGATAGCAGTGTGGTTAAGGTGATGGTTAATGTTAGGGTTAGGTTTCAAATCTGATTTTAACAAGATCAATTGTAGAAATGGGCGTATCTGTAGTAATTAGTGATGACCCTTCAAGATTAGCTAGCATGC
Organism: Salvelinus sp. IW2-2015; assembly: GCF_002910315.2. Lineage (NCBI taxonomy): Eukaryota > Metazoa > Chordata > Actinopteri > Salmoniformes > Salmonidae > Salvelinus > Salvelinus sp. IW2-2015. The sequence continues at coordinate 30,271,185 of NC_036848.1, read as the reverse complement.
TAACCTTATCTATCTATCTAGCTAGCTATTCATCTATCTAGCTAGCTAACTTGCTAGCCTTATTTAGCTAATTATCTGTTGTTGCTGGGTTGCTAGCTTGCTAGGACGCCGCCACACAGAAGGTGACACTGTCAGCTAGCTAGGACACCAGAGGGCAGTGTCCTTTTGCCCCRGCCTGTCGGGCACTGCTTTCCTGCAGTTCTGTTAACGACGGCGAGGGCAGGTGTTCGTAAGGCGGGAGCGAAGGACACTGTGTGCTAGCTAGCTAAGACTCCGGTAGACAGTGCCCTTTCCCCCCGCACGACGGGCACTGCTTTCCCGCAGTTTCTATTATATAATTGTAAAGGATCCATAACTCTGCAACTCTTTAGGCTAGAAACAACCTGTAAAAGGCACAAGAAAGATATGTCTCGAGTGTACATGGGGATATCTTTGTTAAGTCTCTATGGTTGAGTGATACGACCTTCAAAAGTCAATGACTTAAAACCGTTTTCTTTYAATTMSRTTWAATGAGAATTGAGTCATATTTTACCATTTAAGACTGCCACAATGAGCTATTCACCTTCTGAAAACTGCAGACAATTACTTTTGACTATATATGGTAAATTCTACACATACTTTAATAGTTAGTTCAAAATAGATTTGAGCTATTAGAGGGTAACAAGGCCAGAAGACCAGTGTTCAAACCAATGATGTCTATAAACTCTGGATGACTGACAGGGACACTGTATTGAAGCCAACGCGCAGCCATCTTGGTACTCCTCCTCCGGTGTCCCAAAAATATTTTGGACGCTATAGAAATTAATTTATTGAATCATCTACATTCGTTTTGACARGTGTATTCTATTACAGACACCTTAATAGATACTTTTAAAATYTATTATGTGAGCTAAACATAACAATAAGAAATATATTAAAACATTTTCTTTAAAGTATTATTTTTTTGGTACTAATGTTACTGTCCCCACTACAACAACAACAAAATACTTAAATACCTGTAATTTTGTCATTGAAACATTTAATTGAAATACTGTAGAATTCCGTTCATTCCTATGGTGTACTGCTCCTACTGGGGAGCGCCAAGATGGCCGACCGGTCGCTTCAAAGCCTCTCAACGGGTGGGTAAATTTTGGCCCATTCCTCCTGACAGAGCTGGTGTAACTGAGTCAGGTTTGTAGGCCTCCTTGCTCACACACATTACCACACACTTTTTCAGTTCTGCCCAAAAACTATTCCATATAAAAGGAATGGAGGTCAGGTTTTGTGAGTGGCCACTCCCTAATACCTTTGACTTTGTTCCTTTAACCATTTTGCCAAACTTTGGAAGTATGCTTGGGGTCAATTGTCCATTTGGAAGAACCCCATTTGCGACCAAGCTTTAATCTTCCTGACTCTTGTCTTAGAAGTTGATCTGCTTCAATATATCCACTATTTTCCATGCCTCATGATGCCATCTATTTGTGAGATGCACGCAGCCCCTCCTGCAGCAAAGACACGCGACAACATGATGCTTGCCACCCCCGTGTCTTCACTTGGGATGTGTTCTTCGGCTTGCAAGCATCCCCCTTTTCTCCAAAATAACATGGTCATTATGGACCAAACAGATCTATTGTTTATTTCATCGCCAGGAGGACATTCTTCCAAAAAGTCATGAATTTGTCCCCATGTGCAGTTTGCAAACCGTATAGTCTGGCTTTTTTATGGCGGTTTGGAGCAGATGGCTTCTTTCCTTGTGACGCTTTTCAGGTTATGTCTTATATAGTACACAAAAGGTTCATTTGCTGTTGTTCTGGAGATTGATTGTGTAATCTTCGACAAAAGAAACGTGTCATCTCTAGAGACAGAACGAGTTCTCCATCCGGCGTATGTACGACTGCGGTCCCATGAGTTTATTATAACTTGCACTATTTGTTGTACAGATGACGTCGTAGAACTCGTGGGCATTTAGACAGGGCTCTAACTCCTCCTAGCCCCAATGAAAATAGGGTGCATGCCAGGCAGCAGGCGTTAGCCAACCTGCCAGCTTAGTGGGAGTCGCAATAATAGTCACAGTCGTTTAGAGTCAGCTCAGCCATATCCCATTGAGACTGTGTCTGTGCCCTCGACCTAGGTTGGTCAAAACTAAACATGGCGGTGGTTCGCCCTTAACAGCAATCTCTTATTCAGGACTTAAAACCTCCTCCTTCCTGCTCATCAATTGAAAGAGATCGTGATACTCACATCATCAAAATAGGGTACTTAATGGTTTCGCCCTCACTTCAAAGGCATCACAATCACGCAATAACAATCACTCGATTCATAATCTTGATGTGATTGGCCTGCACTTGAAACCATGGCTTAAGCTCCTGATGTTGATGTGTTAATGAGACCTACCTCCTGTATGACACTAGTGACCTATTCCCCCCGATGCATTCCCGCAAGCGGAGTGTTGCTAACATTACGATAGCTAATTTCAATTTAAAAAAAAAAAATGGCGTTTCTCTTGAGCTTCTAGTCATGAATCTATATGCAGCCTACTCAATCACTTTTTAGCCTAACGTGTTACAGGCTCCTGGGCCACCTAATACAGCGTCCTCTCTGAGTTTCTGAACTTTGCCATAGTAGACCTTTGGTACGTCATAGGCAGCATCATATTCTGAATTTTTGGTGATTATAATTTCCATGGAAAGTCCACACGACCCACTCCAAAAGTCTTCGGCAAGCCAGATCGACTCAGTGACGTTTTGTCCAACATGTCTCTGGACCTACTCACTGCCACAGGTTCATCACTCCTGGACCTAGTTCTATGTCCCTGAAATAAACTGTTGTAGATTCTCTTAATGTTTATTTCCACAATCCCTGGACTATCGGACAATCCATTTATTACGTTTGCGACTCGAACAAATAATCTGCTCACACCCCAACCAAGTGAGCATCAAAAAGGTCTGCATAAACTTCCAGAAAAACACAAAAATCCAACTCTGATGCCCTCCAGATCCTTCTGCCTACCAAGGAACGTCAAGGGACAAAAGATCAGTTAACACACCATTAAACTGAGGCACTCAATTTAACCTTGGACCCAAACCCTAGATTGCAGTTGCCCCCTTAAAAACGAAAACTTTTGTTCAGTACTAAGAGAATTAGCTCCCTGGGTATACAGAAATACCCGAGCTTTGAAGCAACGTCCAGAATTGAACGAAATGGCCACACCAAACTGGAAAGTACTAATACACGAATAGCTTGAAAGACAGTACCGTGCGTACCGAAGAAGGCCCTCACTGCTGCATCGCTCATCCTGACTTTTCCAACCTTAATCGAGGAACATAAGAACAAGCCATACAATTTCTTTATTAGATACTGTTGCGAAACTAACTAAAAGCAGCATTCCCAAGAGGATGGCTTTCACTTCAGCAGAATAATTACATATCAGAACCTCTTTGAGGAAAAGATCATGAACCATTAGAAAGCAAATACGGACTCCTCTTTGAATCTGCGTTATGCCTCCAGATCTTAGCTGTCCTGGATCTGCACCTCCTCGCGAGGCCTGGGGATCGGCGAGAGACACTTAAGTGTTTTAGAACTATATCTCTTGACACAATGATGAAAATAATCATGGCTCTAAACTTCAAGCTGCGCATACTGGAATCCTATTCCTATAAACTGTTGAAGGAGCTGCTTCCTGTGCTTGCCCTGCCTATGTTGAACATAATATAACAGCTCTCTATCCACCGGATGTTGTACCAAACCTCACTAAAAGTGCAGTGATAAAGCCTCTCTCTGAAAAAGCCAAACCTTCTGCCCGGACAATATAAAAAACTATCGGCCATACTATTCGAATCTTCCATTCCTCTCAAAGATTTTAGAAAAAGCGTATGCGCAGCAATCACTGCCCCTTCATGAGACAATAATGATACCACAAGTGCTCTAGTCTGGTTTTTTGACCCCATCATAGCACTGTAGCACTACTTGTGAAGGTGGTAAAATGACCTTTTTAATTGGCGTCAGACCGAGGCTCGCATCTGTCCTCGTGCTACTAAGACCTTATGCTGCCTTTGACAACATCGATCACCACTTCTTTGGAGAGACTGGAAACCCACAATTGGTCTACACGGGACAAGTTCTGGCCTGGTTTAGATCTTACCTGTCGGAAAGATATTCAGTTTGTCTCTGTATGGTCATACCTCTGACAAACAAACTGTAACATTTCGGTGTCTCCTCAGGGTTCCTTTTAGGACCACTATTGGTTTCACTTATATATTTACCTCTTGGGGATGTTATTCGAACATAATGTGAACTTTCACTGCTATAGCGAATGACACACAGCCCTGTACATTTCAATGAAACATGGTGAAGCCCCAAAATTGCCCTCGTAGAGCCTGTGTTTCAGACATAAGGAAGTGGATGGCTGAAAACTTTCTACTTTCAAACTCGGACACAAACAGCGAGATGCTTGTTCTAGGTCCACAAGAACAAAGAATGCTTCGGTTAAATCAACATTCATCTTGATGGTTAGTAAAGTCGTCTCAAATAAAACTGTAAGGACCTCGCGTACTCTTGACCCTGATCTCTCTTTTGACGAACATATCAAGACTGTTTCGCAAGGACAGGCTTTTCATCACCTAACATTGCTAAAAAATCAGAAATTTTCTGTCCAAAAATGATTGCTAGATAAAAATTATCCATGCATTTGTTACTTCTACGTAGACTCTGCAATGCTCTACTTCCGGCCCTACCCGGATAAAGCACTAATAAAACTTCAGTTAGTGCTAAATACGGCTGCTAGATCTGACTAGACACAAGAAAATTTGATCATATACTACTCCAGTGCAGCTTCCTACACTGGCTTCCTGTTAAGGCAAGGGCTGATTTCAAGTTTTACTGTTAACCATAAAAGCGTTACAATGGGTCTTCGCTCTACGTATCTTTCCGAGTTGGTCCTGCCGTACATACCAAAATTACGTACGCTCGGTCACAAAGACGCAGCCTCCTAATTGTCCCTAGAATTTTCTAAGCAAACAGCGGGAGGCAGGGCTTTCTCTATGATCTCCATTTTTATGGAACAGTCTGCCTACCCATGTGAGCGACAGACTCGGATCTCAACCTTTAAGTCTTACTGTAAGACTTATCTCTTCAGTAGTTATATATGATGAGTGTAGCTGGCCCAGGAAGTGTGAAGCGGAACGAAAGGCTCTGGAGCAACGAACCGCCCTTGCTGTCTCTGCCAGAGCCGGTTTCCCCTCTCTCCACTGGGACTTCTCTGCCTCTAACCCTATGATTCAGGGGCTACTGGTCATGGCTTGCCTGGTGCTCTCTTTCATGCCGTCCCAGGAGAGGGTGCGTACTTGAGTGGGTTGAGGTTACTGACGTGATCTTCCTGTCTGGGTTGGCGCCCCCCTTGGTTGTGCTGTGGTGGAGACCCTTTGTGGGGCTATACTCGGCCTTGTCTCAGGATTGTAAGTTGGTGGTGTAGAGATTACCCTCCTAGTGGGCTGCGGGGCTGTGCTTATGGCACAGTGGGTGGGTTAATATCCTTCCTTATTTTGGCCCTGTCCGGGGGTTTCTTCGGATGGGGCTCACAGTGGCCCTCCTGATGCCGTACTCCTGTCTCAGTCCTCCAGATTATTTATGCTGCCAGTAGTTTGTGTCGGGGGCTATGGGTCTAGTTGGTTACCTGGCAACATATTCTCCTGTCTTATCTAGTGTCCTGTGTGAATTTTAGTGTGACTCATCTCTAATTCTCTCGTCTCTCCTCTTCTCTCTGAGAACCTGAGCCCTAGACCATACGTCAGGCACTACCGGGCATCGATGACACCTTGCTTCCCCAGTCCGCCTGGCCTTGCTGGCTATATCCATTCACTAACTGTTTCTGCTGTGGTTACGAACCCTACCTGTCCCAGACCTGCTCGTTTTCCAACTCATAATGATCGGCTATGCATGAAGCCAACTGATATTTATTCTGATTATTATTTGACCATCTTGTACATTTAGGAACATTATTGAAAACATCGGCTCTCTCTATTATATCTCCCTTCTCTGCTTTCTTTTCTCTCGAGGACCTGAGCCCTAGACCATACGTCGGAGTACCGGCCGTGCGTGACTCCTTGCTGTCCCCAGTCCGCCTGGCCTTGCTGCTAATTCCAGTTTCAACTGTTCTGCCTGCGGTTATGGAACCCCTACCTGTCCCAGACTCTGTTTTCAACTCTTATGATACGGCTATGAAAAGCCAACTGAATTTATTCCTGATTATATTTTGAACCAATGCTGTCATTTATGGAAAATTTGAAAATCTATGGGCTCTCTCTAATTTCTCCTTCTTCTCTTTCTTTCTCTCGGAGGACCTGGGCCCTGAGACCAGATGTCGGGACTGCCGCCCGTGGTGGACACTCCTTGCTGTCCCCAGCCGCCTGGCCTTGTTGCTATTCCAGTTCAGCTGTTCGCCTGCGGTTATGGAACCGCTACCTGTCCAACAGACCTGTGTTTTTCAACTCTTGATGATCGGCATATGAAAAGCCAACTGAAAATTATTCATGATATTATTAGTTTGCCATGCTTGTACACTTATGAACATTTTGAACATCTGTGACATAGTTCTGTTTATATCACCACCGGGCACAGCCAGAAAGGACTGCCACCCCTCATAGCCTGGATTCCTCTAGGTTTTCTTCCTAGGTTTTGGCCTTTCTAGGGTTTTCTACACCGGGCTTTATTAAGCCACCTGCATAAAGCTGTTTGGGACAGATATTTAGGTATGGGGTCTGTACAGCACTTCAAGATATTAGCTGATGTACGAAGAGGCTATTATAAAATAAAATGATTGATTCGTTGATTAGATTTAGAAATTGCTCCCAATCGATGAACCAGACTTGTAGAGTCTACAATACTTTTTCTGCAGGTCTTGGCTGATTTCTTTGATATTTTCCCAGTGATGTACAGCAAGAGGCACTTGAGTTTTGAGGGTGGCCTTGAAAACATCCCCAGGTACACCTCCAATTGACTCAAATTATGTCAATTAGCCTATCAGATAGCTTCTAAAGCCATGACATAATTTTCTGTAATTTTCCAAGCTGTTTAAAGAAACAGTTAAAGCTCGGTATGTAAACTTTGGACCAACTGAGAAATTGTGATTCAGTGAATTATAAGTGAAAATAATCTGTGTAAACACAGTTGTTGGAAAAAATGTCTTGGATCATGCACAACGATAAGATGTCCTAACCGACTTGACAAAAACTAGTTTGTTAACAAGACATTTGTGAGTTTGAGAAAACAATAGTGTTTGATAATGACTCCAACTCTAAGTGTATGTAAACTTCCGACTTCAACTGTATTGGGAGTGAGTTCTTCTTGAGTGTAGAATTAAGGATGGTTTCTAGGGTTTTTTAAGCTAGTGAGCTTTTTTCTATTTTTTAGAGAAATATTATTAAATCAATGATTATCCAGTTTAACCAACTGAATGAGTTTGTATCAGTTGTTCGATTCAAGACAGGTCACATAGCCCTATATCCGTTCTGTGGAATCTTACTGACAAAACACAAGAAAGAGGATGAGGGAAGCTTAGCTTTTTAGTCTACCAGTATAAAGCATGAAAGGATTGTATCCACCCAAATGACAAAATGATCATATTGGTTTCCTTACCCTGTAGAAGGTTCTATGGACAAGTTGACACCAATCCATGCTTTGCTTTTATTTCCCTGGCATTGTTTCCAAATGCAACGTTTTGGAATTTGTGGCACTAATCAAATCCAAGTACCGGTTCCGATATTAGCATTTTTCATGCATTATGTCCAAATCCACAAGTATCTCAAATTGATTGTGAAGCTCAACAAAGTCACTTATAGATGATTTAACATGATGCCATGAAAAATGCTAATATTGGTACCATGACTTTGTGGCATTTGTGTCACAAATCCACTCAACCATGGTACCAATATTAGACAGACCAGGGAAATAAAAACCAAAGCATGGATTGGGTGTCAAACCTTGTCCATAGCCTACTACCAGGGTAAGGAAACCAATATGTCATTTTGTCATTTTGTGAACAACCCTTTAATGCTTTAACTGTTAGACTAAAAAGCTAAGCTTCCCTCCATCCTCTTTCTTGTGTTTTGTCAGAAGATTCCAACGAACGGAATATAGGGCTATGTGACCTTCTTGAATCGAACCAACTGTCAAACTAATTCAAGTTGGTTAACTGGATAATGGCACCTTGATTATAATATTCTTCTAAAAAATAAGAAAAACTCACTAGCTTAAAAACCCTGAACCATCCATTATTCACACCTCAAGAAGAACTCACTCCCATATACAGTTGAAGTCGCGAAGTTTACATACACTTAGGTTGGAGTCATTAAAACTAGTTTTTCAACCACTCCACAAATGTCTTGTTAACAAACTATAGTTTTGTCAAGTCGGTTAGGACATCTACTTTGTGCATGACACAAGACATTTTTCCAACAATTGTTTTACAGACAGATTATTTCACTATAAATTCACTGAATCACATTCCAGTTGTCAGAAGTTTACATACACCTAAGTTAACTGTTCTTTTAAACAGCTTGGAAAATTACAGAAAATTATGTCATGGCTTTAGAAGCTTCTGATAGGCTAATTGACATATATTGAGTCAATTGGAGGTGTACCTGGGGATGATTTCAAGGCCACCCTTCAAACTCAGTGCCTCTTTGCTTGACATCATGGGAAAATCAAAAGAAATCAGCCAAGACCTCAGAAAAATATTGTAGACCTCCACAAGTCTGGTTTATCATTGGAGCAATTTCTAAAAACAATCATCAATCAATCAATTTTATTTTTATAGCCCTTCGTACATCAGCTAATATCTTGAAGTGCTGTACAGACACCCAGCCTAAAACCCCAAACAGCTATAATGCAGGTGTAGAAGCAAGCGGTGGCTAGGAAAAACTCCCTAGAAAGGCCAAAACCTAGGAAGAAACTAAGAGGAGGAACCAGGCTATGAGGGGGTGGCCAGTCCTCTTCTGGCTCGTGCCGGGTGGAGATTTATAACGAACTATGCCAAGTGTTCAAAAATGTTCATAATGACAAGCATGGTCAAATAATAATCATGAATAATTTTCAGTTGGCTTTCATAGGCGATCATCAAGAGTTAAAAACAACAGGTCTGGGACAGGTAGCGGTTCCATAACCGCAGGCAGAACAGCTGAAACTGAATAGCAGCAAGGCCAGAGCGAACTGGGGACAGCAAGGAGATCACCACGGGCGCAGTCCCGACGCATGGTCCTAGGGCCCAGGTCCTCCGAGAGAAGAAAGAGAGAAGGAGAAAATTAGAGAGAGCCAAGATTTTCAAAATTTCCATAAATGACAAGCATGGTCAAATAATAATCAGAATAAAACTCAGTTGGCTTTTCATAGCCGATCATTAAGAGAAAACAGCAGGTCTGGGACAGGTAGGGTTCCATAACCGCAGGCAGAACAGTTGAAACTGGAATAGCAGCAAGGCCAGGCGGACTGGGACAGCAAGGAGTCACACGGCCGGTAGTTCCCGACGTATGGTCCTAGGGCTCAGGTCCTCTCCGAGAAGAAAGAAAGAGAGAAGGAGAAAATTTAGAGAGAGCCAAGATTTTCAAAATGTTCATAAATGACAAGCATGGTCAAATAATAATCAGAATAATCTCAGTTGCTTTTCATAGCCGATCATTTAAGAGTTGAAAACAGCAGGTCTGGGACAGGTAGGGGTTCCGTAACCACAGGCAGAACAGTTGAAACTGGAATAGCAGAAGGCCAGGCGGACTGGGGACAGCCAAGGTGTCATCATGCCCCGGTAGTCCTGACGTATGGTCCTAGGGCTCAGGTTCTCCAGAGAGAAAAGAGAACGAGAGAATTAGAGAGAGCATACTTAAAATTCACACAGGACACTGCGATAAGACAGGAGAAGTACTCCAGGTAACCAACTGACCCTAGCCCCCCGACACAAACTACTGCAGCATAAATACTGGAGGCTGAGACAGGAGCGGTCAGGAGACACTGTGGCCCCATCCGAAGAAACCCCCGACAGGCCAAATAGGAAGGATATAACCCCACCCACTTTGCCAAAGCACAGCCCCCGCACCACTAGAGGGTAATCTCCAACCACCAACTTACAATCCTGAGACAAGGCCGAGTATAGCCCACAAAGGTCTCCACCACAGCACAAACCAAGGGGGGGCGCCAACCCAGACAGGAAGATCACGTCAGTAACTCAACCCACTCAAGTGACGCACCTCTCCTAGGGACGGCATGAAAGAGCACCAGCAAGCCAGTGACTCAGCCCCTGTAACAGGGTTAGAGGCAGAGAACCCAGTGGAGAGAGGGGAACCGGCCTGGCAGAGACAGCAAGGGCGGTTCGTTGCTCCAGAGCCTTTCCGTTCACCTTCACACTCCTGGGCCAGGCTACACTCAATCATATGACACTGAAGAGATAAGTCTTCAGTAAAGACTTAAAGGTTAGACCGAGTCTGCGTCTCTCACATGGGTAGGCAGACTTTCCATAAAAATGGAGATCTATAGGAGAAAGCCCTGCCTCCCGCTGTTTGCTTAGAAATTCTAGGACAATTAGGAGGCCTGCGTCTTGTGACCGATAGCGTACGTATTTATGTACGGCAGGACCAACTCGGAAAGATAGGTAGGAGCAAGCCATGTAACGCTTTATAGGTTAACAGTAAAAACCTTGAAATCAGCCCTTGCCTTAACAGGAAGCCAGTGTAGGGAAGCTAGCACTGATGAGTAATATGATCAAATTTCTTGGTTCTAGTCAGGATTCTAGCAGCCGTATTTAGCACTAACTGAAGTTTATTTAGTGCTTTATCCGGGTAGCCGGAAAGTAGAGCATTGCAGTAGTCTAACGTAGAAGTAACAAATGCATGGATTAATTTTCTGCATCATTTTTGGACAGAAAATTTTTGATTTTAGCAATGTTACGTAGAATGGAAAAAAAGCTGTCCTTGAAACAGTCTTGATATGTTCGTCAAAAGAGAGATCAGGGTCAAGAAGTAACGCCGAAGGTCCCTTCACAGTTTTATTTGAGACGACTTTACAACCATCAAGATTGAATTGTCAGATTTAACAGAAGATCTCTTTGTGTTCTTGGACCTAGAACAAGCATCTCTGTTTTGTCCGAGTTTAAAAGTAGAAGTTTCAGCCATCCACTTCCTTATGTCTGAAACACAGGCTTCTAGCGAGGGCAATTTTGGGCTTCACCATTTTCATGAAATGTACAGCTGTGTGTCATCCGCATAGCAGTGAAAGTTAACATTATGTTTTCGAATAACATCCCCAAGAGGTAAAAATATAAGTGAAAACAATAGTTGTCTAAACGGAACCTTGAGGAACACCGAAATGTACAGTTGATTTGTCAGAGGACAGACCATTCACAGAGACAAACTGATATCTTTCCGAAGGTAAGATCTAAACCAGGCCAAACTTGTCCGTGTAGACCAATTTGGGTTTCCAGTCTCTCCAAAAGAATGTGGTGATCGATGGTGTCAAAGGCCAGCACTAAGGTCTAGTAGCACCGAGGACAGATGCAGAGCCTCGTCTGACGCCATTTAAAAGGTCATTTACCACCTTCACAAGTGCATAGTCTCAGTGCTATGATGGGGTCTAAAACCAGACTGAAGCATTTCGTATACATTATTTGTTCTTCAGAAAGGCAGTGAGTTGCTGCGCAACAGCTTTTTCTAAAATCTTTGAGAGGAATGGAAGATTCGATATAGGCCGATAGTTTTTATATTTTCGGTCAAGGTTTGGCTTTTCAAGAGAGGCTTTATCACTGCCACTTTTAGTGAGTTTGGTACACATCCGGTGGATAGAGAGCTGTTTATTATGTTAACATAGTGAGGGCCAAAGCAACAGGAAGCAGCTCCTTCAGCAGTTTATTGTAGGAAAATAGGATCCAGTATGCAGCTTGAAGGTTAACAGCCCATGATTATTTTCATCATTGTGTCAAGATATATAAGTACTCAAACACCTTAAGTGTCTCTCCGATCCCGGGCCCTGCGAAGCTGTGCAGATCCAGGACAGCTAAGCCCTGGAAGGAAACGCAGATTCAGAAGAGAGTCCGTAATTGCTTTCTAATGTCATGATCTTTTCCTCAAAGAATGCATGAAATTTATTACTGCTAAGTGAAAACCATTCCTCTCTTGGGGAAGCTGCCTTTTTAGTTAGTTCGCAACAGTATCAAAAAAAATTTTGGCACTTGTTCTATTATTCCTCGATTAAGTTGGAAAGTATGGAGAGCGAAGCCAGCAGTGAGGGCTCTTCGGTACTGCACGGTACTGTCTTTCCAAGCTAGTCGGCAAGACTTCCAGTTTGGCTGTGCGCCATTTCCCGTTCCAATTTCCTGGAAGCTTGCTTCAAAGCTCGGGTATTTTCTGATGTATACCAGGGAGCTATTTCTGTTATGGCAAATGTTTTCGTTTTTTAGGGTGTTGCAACTGCATCTAGAGGTAGTTGCGCAAAGGTTAATTGAGTTCTCAGTTTAGTGGTTAACTGATTTTTTGTCCTCTGACGTTCTTGGTAGGCAGAAGGAGTCTGGAAGGGATCAAGAAGAATTTTTGTGTTGTCTGAGAATTATATAGCACGACTTTTGATGCTCCTTGTTGGGTCTGAGCAGATTATTTGTTGCGATTGCAAACGTAATAAAATGAGTTGGTCCAGATATCCAGGATTATGTGGAAAAACATTAAGATTACAACATTTTTCATGGGACAAAACTAGGTCCAGAGTATGACTGTGGCAGTGAGTAGGTCCAGAGACATGTTGGACAAAACCACTGAGTGATAATGGCTCCGAAAGACTTTTGGAGTGGTCTGTGGACTTCTCCATTGAATATTAATCACCCAAATATTAGAATATGATCTGCTATGAGCTACGGTCTATAGGAAATCAGGAAACTCAGAGAGGAACGCTGTATATGGCCCAGAGAGCCTGTAAACAGTAGCTATATAAAAAGTGACTTGAGTAGGCTGCATAGAATTTCATGACTAGGAAGCTCAAAGACGAAACGCCATCTTTTTTTTTTGTAAATTAAATTTGCTATCGTAAAGTAGAGCAACACCTCCGCCTTTGCGGGATCGACCGGGGATAGGTCACTAGTTATGTAACCAGAGGTGAGGCCTCATTTAACACAGTAAAATTCAATCAGGCTTAAGCCATGTTTCATGTCAGGCCAATCACATCAAGATTTGATCAGTGATTAGTTCATTGACTATGACTGCCTTTGAAGTGAGGGATCTAACATTAGTAACCCTATTTTGAAAGAGTAGGTATCACGAATCTCTTTCCATCTGATGGCAGGAATGGAGGAGTCTTTATCCTAATAGATTTTGCTAAGGCGAACACCGCATTGTTTAGTTGCCCAACCTAGTCATAGGGCACAGACACAGTCTCAATGGTATGGCTGAGCATGACTCATGACTGTGCTATTGGCAGACTCCACTAAGCTGGCATGGCTAACAGCTGCTGCCTGGCTGCCCCTATTTCATTGTGGGGCTAGAGGAGTTAGAAGCCCTGTCTAAATGCCCGAACTTACACCGTTATCTGTACAAAACAATAGTACGCAGTGATAAACATCATGGGACCCGCAGCCGTCATACCCTCAGGATGAGACGCGTTCTGTCTCCTAGAGCATGAACGTTCTTGGTGCGCAAGATTACACAATCAATCCCAGAACAACAGCAAATGACCTTGTGTTACTATATCGACATTTAACCTGAAAAGCCGCTCAGCAAGGAAGAAGCCACTGCTCCCAAAACCGCCATAAAAAAGCCAGACTACGGTTTGCAACTGCACATGGGACAAATATCAATACTTTTTAGGAGAATTGTCCTTGGCTGATGAAAAAAATATAGAACTGTTTGGCCATAATGACCATTGTTATGCTTGGAGGAAAAAGGGGGATGCTTGCAAGCGAGAACACCATCCCAACCGTGAAGCACCGGGTGAGGTGGCAGCATCATGTTGTGCGGGTTCTTGTTGCTTGCAGGAGGGGCTGGTGCACTTCACAAAATAGATGCATCATGAGGCAGGAAACATTATGTGGATATATTGAAGCAACATCTCAAGACATGAGTCAGGAAGTTAAAAGCTTGGTCGCAAATGGGTCTCCACAATGGACAATGACCCCAAGCCATACTTTCCAAAGTTGTGGCAAAATGCCTTAAGGACAACAAAGTCAAGGATATTGGAGTGGCATCACAAAAACCCTGACCTCATTCCTATGGAATAGTTTTGGGCAGAACTGAAAAAGTGTGTGTGATCAAGGATGGCCTACAAACCCTGACTCAGTTACACCAGCTCTTGTCAGGGAGGAATGGGGCCAAAATTTACCCACCGTTGAGAGGCTTTGAATCGGACCGGTCGTGCCATCTTGGGGCGCTCCCCAGTAGGAGCAGTACACCATAGAATGAACGGAATTCTAGAATTTATTTCATTAAATGTTTCAATGGACAAAAATACATGGTATTTAAGTATTTGTTGTTGTGTAGTGGGGACAGTAACATTTACCAAAAAAGATAATAACTTTAAAGAAAAGTTTAAATATATTTTACTTCATTTTATGTTTAGCCACATAAATAATTTCATATTTAAAGGATCTATAAGTGTCTGTAATAGAATACACATGTCAAAACGATGTAGATGATTCAATAATTAATTTCCTTATAGCGTCCAAATATTTTGGACACGGAGGAGGAGGTACCAACGATGGCCCTCTGCGCGTTGGCTTCAATACAGTGTTCCCTGTCAGTCATTCCAAGTTATAGTAGACATTCATTGGTTTCGAACATGGTCTTCTGGCCTTGTTTACCTCTATGAAGCTCAAATCTATTTTGAACTAACTATTAAAAGTAATGATGTATAGAAATCTCAACACATACTATAGTCAAAAAGAATTGTCCAGAGTTTTTCAGAAGGTGAGCCAAGCTCATCGTTGGCAGTCTTAAATGGTTAAAATAATCAATTCTCATTTAAAGCAATTTCAAAGAAACGGTTTTTTTAGTCTTGACTTCTGAAGGTTGATCACTCAACCATAGAGACTTACAAAGATATCCCCATTACACTCGAGCATATCTTCTTGTGCCTTTACAGGTTGTTTCTAGCTAAAAGTTGCAGAGTTATGGATCCTTTACAATATATATATAGAAAACTGCGGGAAGCAGTGCCCGTCGTGCGGGGGAAAGGGCACTGTTGCTCTACCGAAGTCTTAGCTAGCAGCACACAGTGTCCTCGCTCCCGCCTACGAACACCTCTGCCCTCCTAACCGCGTCCCGTTACCAGAACTGCAGGAAAGCAGGGCCCGACAGGCGGGGCAAAAGGACACTGCCTCTGGTTCCTAGCTAGCTGACAGTGTCACCCTCATGTGGGCGGCGTCCCTAGCAATGCTAGCAACCTCCAGCAATCTAACATTGAATAATAATAGGTCGTAATAAGGGCTA
>NC_036848.1:30250817-30255738 GCF_002910315.2 Salvelinus sp. IW2-2015 | reverse complement strand
GCATTACTAGCTGTTTGGGGTTTTAGGCTGGGTGTCTGTACAGCACTTCAAGATATTAGCTGATGTACGAAGGGCTATATAAAATAAAATTGATTGATTGATTGATTGATTTAGAAATTGCTCCCAATGATGAACCAGACTTGTGGAGGTCTACAATATTTTTCTGAGGTCTTGGCTGATTTCTTTTGATTTTCCATGATGTCAAGCAAAGAGGCACTGAGTTTGAAGGGTGGCCTTGAAATACATCCCCAGGTACACCTCCAATTGACTCAAATTATGTCAATTAGCCTATCAGAAGCTTCTAAAGCCATGACATAATTTTCTGTAATTTTCCAGCCTGTTAAGAGAACAGTTAACTTAGTGTATGTAAACTTCTGACCAACTGGAATTGTGATTCAGTGAATTATAAGTGAAATAATCTGTCTGTAAACAATTGTTGGAAAAATGTCTTGTGTCATGCACAAAGTAGATGTCCTAACCGACTTGKCAAAACTATAGTTTGTTAACAAGACATTTGTGGAGTGGTTGAAAAACMAGTTTTAATGACTCCAACCTAAGTGTATGTAAACMTCCGACTTCAACTGTATATGGGAGTGAGTTCTTCTTGAGGTGTGAATAATGGATGGTTCAGGGTTTTTAAGCTAGTGAGTTTTTCTTATTTTTTAGAGAAATATTATAATCAAGGTGCCATTATCCAGTTAACCAACTTGAATTAGTTTGTATTCAGTTGGTTCGATTCAAGAAGGTCACATAGCCCTATATTCCGTTCTGTGGAATCTTCTGACAAAACACAAGAAAGAGGATGGAGGGAAGCTTAGCTTTTTAGTCTACCAGRTAAAAGCATTAAAGGGATTGTTCACCCAAATGACAAAATGACATATTGGTTTCCTTACCCTGGTAGTAGGCTATGGACAAGGTTTGACACCAATCCATGCTTTGGTTTTATTTCCCTGGTACTGTCTAATATTGGTACCATGGCTTGAGTGGAATTTGTGACACAAATGCCACAAAGTCATGGTACCAATATTAGCATTTTTCATSCATCATGTTAAATCATCTATAAGTGACTTTGTTGAGCTTCACAATCAATTTGAGATACTTTTGGATTTGGACATAATGCATGAAAAATGCTAATATCGGWACCGGTACTTGGATTTGATTAGTGCCACAAATTCCAAAACGTTAGCATTTGGAAACAATGCCAGGGAAATAAAYCCWAAGCATGGATTGCTGTTATACCTTGTCCATAGACTGCTTACAAGGTAAAMAAATCAATGTGTAATTTAGAAATTTAGGTGAACTATCCCTTTAAATAGTGTGTGTGTGCTGTCGAAATTGCTTCACAGCTCTGCTTAAGTGGTCCATGCTGTGTTTTGATAAAGATAGGAGGCGATGTAAACGTAGTGGCACTCAGGAATGTTCTTTCCACACAGACCCGGTGGGAATTTTTAGAATTTCTTTCCAGTTTGGATCTCATTAACGTGTTGGCCAGTAAATCCTAATGGATCTTTAGAATTCCCCTGACCTCGAACCCCTGAAGCGGTCGTACATCATAGATATGACTTCACAGCTCAGCACCTGCCGTAAACGAGAGCAGAGGACACACTTGGATGCCCACTAWGACATACTTGTTGGTTATTTATTTACAAAKGGTACATCAARTTCCTTCWTTATAATACAGGAAGACAATTACTGCTCTGGGGATTAAAGAACCTAGAAAAAGGTCAAAACTATGCTTGATCATGTGGGTCAGTCTACGAAAATGGTGGTTTCCAGTCCCCCGCCTTAATCACCAGGAAAATGTTCAGATAATGACACAAAATATATGGAAATTGAAGTGTTTGTTTGTACATTGAAGTGTTCTATTGTCAATAAAACATATGTAAGGCACTTATATTGCAAACCATTTTTATACAGTATACAGTACCTATCAAAAGTTTGGACACCTACTCATTCAAGGGTTTTTCTWTATTTRTATTATTTTCTACATTGTAGAATAATAGTGAAGATATCAAAACTATGAACTAACACATATGGAATCATGTAGTAACCAAAAAAGTGTTAAACAAATCAAAACATATTTTATATGTTATACTTTTCGAAGTAGCCACAAGCCACGCTTTGGCCTTGATAGACGGCTTGGCACACTCTTGGCCTTTTCTCAACCAGCCTTCACTAGGATGCTTTTCCAACAGTTTTAAAGGAGTTCCCACATATGCTGAGGACCTGTTTGGGCTGCTTTTCCTTCACTCTGATGGTCCAAGACTCATTCCCAGAACCATCTCATTTGGGTTGCAGGTCGCGGGTGTTTGTGTGAGGCCAGGTCTTCTGAATGCAGCAACTCCATCACTCTCCTGGTCAATCTAATATCCTTAACACAGCCTGGATAGTTGTTTTGGGCATTGTTCCTGTTGAAAAACAAATGACGATCAGGAAATGGCGTCGATTGGCTGCAGAATGCTGTGGTAGCCATGCTGGTTAAGTGTGCCTTGATTCTTTAAAGAAATCACAGACAGTGTCACCAGCAAGAGCACCCCCACACCATCCACATGCCTCCTCCCTCGCATGCTTTCACGGTGGGGAACCACGCATGCAGAGATCTTCCATCACCTACTGCTGCATCTACAACACGGTCGGTTGGAACCAAAAATCGAACATTTTGGACTCATCAGACCAAAGGACCAGATTTCCACCGGGTTCTACATGTCCAATTGACACGTGTTTCTTGGCACAAGCCAAGTCCTCTTCCTTCTGATTTGTCGTTCTTTGTGTGTTTCTTTGCAGCAGTTATAGCATTGAGGCCTGCATTCGCGCAGTCTCCTCTGGCACAGTGATGTTGGAGATGTGTCTTTACTTTACTCTTGAAGCCTTATTTGCGGCTGCAATCTGAGGTGCAGTTATTCGAATGAAGTTTATCATCTGCAGCAGATTAAAACTCGGGTCTTCCTCTCCTGTGCGCCCTCATGAGGCCAGTTTCTTAAGTTCTTGATGGTTGTTTTGCCGACTGCACCTGATAGTAAACCATTCAAAGCCCTTCTTGGGAAATTTTCCGAATTGACTTGACCTTCATTGTCTTTAAAGTAATGATGGATCTGTCTTTCTCATTTGCTTATTTGAGCTAGTCTTGCCATAAATAGTGGAGCTTGGTCTTTTACAGATAGGACTATCTTCTTGTCTCAAAAAATCACATTAAGAAGCGAAAGAAAATTCCACAAATGTTAGCTTCTTTAACGAAGGTCACACCTTGTTAATTCGAAAGTGCATTCCAGGAGACTACTTCACGGTGTATAGCTGATCTGAGCATGACAGGCATCAGACAGGAGATATAGAAAGTAGAGTTTTTTATTTGTCGAGTACCCAAATAATAGTGCACATCATGGAACACTGACTGCGACGAGCCCAAAACAAACAACGTATACTATATATCACACAGGGCTGTAACGCCAAACCAAAGAGCGAGGTAAACCTCTCATAAATACATGGTGACGAGACCTCGTAATAACAAGTGCAGCAACTACACGGTAACGTAAACCGTAATGAAAATGTACAGTAAACGTCGCGCAAAAAGCTCTGTCCACAGAGCACAGTACGTTGCACAAGGACCAAAGGACAGGAACAATAATGGACAGACACAATGGGAACAGAGGGCAACAATTTACACATACTAACAGGGGGAATAGGACCAGGTGTGCGCGAATGAAGCAACGACAGTCCAGGGTTGGTGGTGATGATCCAAGTTTCAGTGACTGCCTAGAAGCGCCGTGATGTAGACCTCCGGTGCTGGTGAACGGAATGAGCCAGTTGGAAAAAGCCACTAGAGGTGAGACCAGGGTTTGATGTAGAACCGCAAGGGAAGGAGCTTTCCATAAGGAGGTGTCTGGGTGTCTTAGACTGGGAACAGATGAGAGAGAGAGCTAGCAGGCACCAGTACCTTTCAGTCAGGCAAGCGATGGTACGGCCTTATCCAGAATGACCCCGACACAGGGCCGTGTGCGCCCAGGTAAGGAGGTCCCGTCCCATGGGCATGTAGGGCAAGTGCATGTGCGGTTCTGTATGCAGGGCCTCTGTATGTCAGCCTCCACGCTCCCAACACCATTGCACGGTGATACAGAAACGGAGGGATGATGGGGGTTCTCCTCTCCCTGCCTCTCCTCTGCGTCATAGGAGGTGAGACAGGGCATCCGCCCTCACGTTCTTCGAGCCTTCCTATAGGAAAGTGTGAATTGAAACCTGGTGCAGAATAGAGCCCACCTGCCTGTCTCGGGTTGAGGGCTCGAGACTGTACTCCAGGTTGTGGTGGTCCGTCCACACCAGGGAACGGTGTTTGGACCCTCCAATCAGTGCCTCCATGCCTCATAACCTTCTTTGACCGCCAAAGAAGTTCCCGGTCCCCTACATCGTAGTTCCTCTGGGCGGGGCTCAGCTGCTGGAGTATGAAGGCGCAGGGCCACAGCTTTGGAAGGAGTTCCGGTGCACTGACACAGCACTGCCCCGATTCCTATACTTCAGAGGCATCCACCTGACGATGAAGGGGAGTGAGGGGGCAGAATGTGCCAGCACGGAGCAGTAGTGAAGCGTGCCTCAGTGTCTCGAACGCCCTCTCCTCCTCCGCCGTTCCAACGAAACCGCTGGGGACCTCCTCTCGGCAGGGAGTAAGAGGCTCGACCACCGTGCCGAAGACCCAGATGAATTCTCCGGAATAGTTTGGCAAACCCCAGGAATCCGCTTGACTGCTTTCCTGGAGTTGGGGGATGGGCCTTGACCTGACTGTGCTGACACGTTGCTCCTCCATCTCCACTCCCTCCGTGGGATATGAGGTAGCTCAAAAAAGGACAAAGAGACCGCTGGGGAAAAACATTTTTATTTCTTGTTTAACATATAGATTGGGTGCTCCAACGTCTTCCAGCACAGACCTGACCAA
>NC_036848.1:30242600-30250792 GCF_002910315.2 Salvelinus sp. IW2-2015 | reverse complement strand
ACAAGACAGTCCAGGGTTGGTGGTGATGATCCAGTTCAGTGACGCCTAGAAGGCCGGTGATGTAGACCTCCGGTGCTGGTGAACGGAATGAGCAGCAGGACCGGGTGAATCCGTCACAGGGGCCGGTGTTGACGGCGGGACGACACCGGCCTCGGGAACAACCACAGGGATGCGGTGCGGGGCGGTCAGGGCGCCGACGGTGAAAATCACATGTCAGCGAAGCATCCAGGATATCCACCGCAGGAACCCAGCACCACTCCTCTGGGCCGTACCACTCCCAGTCGATGAGGTACTGGAGATGCCCCGCCCGCCGCATCGAATCCAGGACTTCACGGACCAAGTACTCCGGACCTCCCTCAATGTCCAGAGGAGGAGGCGGGGCATCACTGGGTCCAGCTTCATCAAGGGGACACACATGAAAAGTCTGGTTAATGCGGTAATCAGCAGGGAGTTGAAAATGGTACGTTACCTCCTTAACCCTCCTCAGGACTTTAAACGGCCCCACAAATTGCGGGCCCAGCTTCCAGCAGGTCAGGCGGAGGGACAGGTTGCGGGTGGAAAGCCAGACACGGTCGCCTGGAGAGAAAACAGGCGCCTCACTGTGGTGGCGGTTGGCCTGTTCCGTGTGCCGACGCACGGCCCGCTGGAGACGAGTGTGTACAGGGTTCCAGATCTCCTCAGCGTGCCGAAATCACTCGTCCACCGCAGGGGCCTCGGTCTGGCTTGGATGCCAAGGGGCCAGGGCCGGCTGATACCCCAACACACACTGGAAAGTAGTGAGGCTAAAGGAGGAGTGGTGAAGAAAATTCTGCGCGTACTCAGAAGATTAGAAAATCCACCCACTCCCCCGGCCGGTCCTGACAGTAACACCTCAAGAACCTGCCCACTTCCTGATTTACCCTCTCCACCTGCCCATTTTCTTGAGGACGGTACCCGGAGGTGAGACTGACCGTGTCCCCCAGGCATTCCATGAACGCTTTCCATACGCGTGAGGTGAACTGAGGGCCACGGTCTGACACAATGTCCTTCGGGATCCCGTAGTTGCTAAAGACGTGTGTAAAAGAGCCTCCGCGGTTTGCATGGCAGATAGGAGCCCAGGCAGAGGAGAAGGCGACAAGCTTTGAAAAAAACCGGTCCACAATGACGGAGACGGTTGGTGTTTCCCCTGGGAGGGGGGGGGGGGGGGGGTCAGTGACAAAGTTCCACTGAGAGGTTGAGACCAGGGTTGTAGCACGGCAAGGGAAGGAGCTTTACCATAAGGGAGGTGTCTGGGTGTCTTTAGACTGGGAACAGAGTGGAGCAGTGAAGAGACTCCCTAGCCAAGGTGGGCTACCAGTTACCTTTCAGTAGGCAAGCGATTGGTCACGGCCTTATCCAACCCCCCCCCCCCCCCCCCCCGGAATGGACCGAACACAGGCGCCGTGGCGCCCAGTAAGGAGGGCGTGGCTTCCCGCACACCCCATGGGGCATGTAGGCAAATGCATGTGCGGGTTCTGTATGCAGGGCCTGCTGTATGTCAGCCTCCACGTCCCACACCATTGGCACGGTGATACAGAACGGAGGGATGATGGGGGTCTCCTCTCCCTGCCTCTCCTCTGCGTCATAGAGGTGAGACAGGGCATCCGCCCTCACGTTCTTCGAGCCTGTCCTATAGGAAAGTGTGAATTGAAACCTGGTGCAGAATAGAGCCCACCTGGCCTGTCTCGGGTTGAGGCTCGAGACTGTACTCCAGGTTGTGGTGGTCCGTCCACACCAGGAAAGGGTYTTTGGACCCCTCCAATCAGTGCCTCCATGCCTTCATAACCTTCTTGACCGCKAAAYGTTCCCGGTCCCCTACATCGTAGWTCCTCTGGGCGGGGCTCAGCTGCTTGGAGTAGAAGGCGCAGGGCCACAGCTTTGGAAGGGTTCCGGTGCACTGACACAGCACTGCCCCGATTCCTACTTCAGAGGCATCCACCTTGACGATGAAGGGGAGTGAGGGGGCAGAATGTGCCAGCACGGGAGCAGTAGTGAAGCGTGCCWTCAGTGTCTCGAACGCCCTCTCCMCCTCCGCCGTCCAACGAAGCCGCTGGGGACCTCCTCTCGGCAGGGAGGTAAGAGGCTCGACCACCGTGCCGAAGACCCAGATGAATCTCCGGAAATAGTTGGCAYACCCCAGGAATCGCTTGACTGCTTTCCTGGAGTTGGGGATGGGCCTTGACCTGACTGTGCTGACACGTTGCTCCTCCATCTCCACTCCCTCCGTGGATATGAGGTAGCTCAAAAAGGACAAGGACCGCTGGAAAAACATTTTATTTTCTTGTTTAACATATAGATGATGCTCCAACAGTCTTCCCAGCACAGACCTGACCAACGAGACATGTTGGGTGAGGTCAGCAGAATAGACCAAAATGTTGTTTATATAAACCACAACGCCCCGTCCTAGCATTTCCCAAAACACTTCGTTAATAAATGCCTGGTAGACTGAAGGAGTATTAGATAGGCCAAAGGGCATTACGAGATACTCATAATGCCCCGTMGTCATGGAAAAGGCTGTCGCCTGCACYAATGCGCACCAGATTGTAGGCGCTCCTCAAGTCCAGTTTGTGAAGTACTGCGCCCCATGCATTTGTTTAAAGATGGTTGGGATGAGGGGTAAAGGATAGCTGAACTTAACAGTGGCTTTATTCAGTGTTCGATAATCAATGCAGGGGTGCAGTCCCCCATCTTTCTTCTTAACAAAAAAGAAGCTAGAGGAGGCTGGTGACGCAGAGGGGCAGATAAAACCCTGCTAGAGGCTCTCTTGTACGTAGGTCTCCATGACCTCAGTCTCCGCATAGGAGAGGGGGTAGACGTATCCTTATCGGTGTGCAAAGTTTTAGACTGATCCAATGAACCATTGCATATCTGTTCAAAATGTTGTATCAAGATGGCCCAAATGTGCCTAATTGGTTTATAAATACATTTTCAAGTTCATAATTGTGCACTCTCCTCAAACAATAGCATGGCATTATTTCACTGTAATAGCTACTGGAAATRGGACAGTGCAGTTAGATTAACAAGAATTTAAGCTTCCTGCCCATATCAGATATGTCTATGCTTGAAAACATGGAGATTGATACTCACTATTTTTTACACTATTTAGTTGATATTAAAACATTTTAAGTACTTGGGAGATTTTCAGGATAAAAAAGAAATGGAATGGAGCTAAGCACAGGCAAAATCCTAGAGGTAAACCTGGTTCAGTCTGCTTTCCACCAGACACTTGGAGATMAATTTACCTTACAGCAGGACAATAACCMAAAACACAAGGCCAAATCTACACTGGYGTTGCTTACCAAGAAGACAGTGAATGTTCCTGAGTGGCGAAGTTACAGMTTTTAGTTAAATCTGCTTGAAAATCTTTGMCAAGACCTGAAAATGGTTGGTTAGCCATGATCAACAACCAACTTGACAGAGCTTGAAGAATTTTGAAAAGAACAATGGGCAAATGTTGCACAATCTAGGTGTGGAAAGCTCTGAGAGACTTACCCAGAAAGACTCACAGCTGTAATCGCTGCCATATGTGCTTCTACAAAGTATGGACTCCGAGGTGTGAATACTTATGTTAGTTAGATATTTCTGTATTTAATTTTCAATCCCTTTGCAAATATTTCTAAAAACACGTTTTCACTTTGTCAGTATGGGATATTGTTTGTAGATGGGTGATACAAATAATCAATTTAATACATTTTAAATTCAGAATGTAACACAACAAAATGTGGAATAAGTCAAGAGATGTGAATACTTTCCGAAGGTACTGTATGTTAGCAATTTGATGATTTAATTTGGTAATTTCATGCAAAGCCTTAAGATTATAGTAAGGGGAAATGACATTTGATTAAAATAATTGCCCAAATCACATGATTAGGTGATTTATTTACAATTTAAGAAGTTTGGTTTGAGCTACTGTGGCCGCCATCTTAAATATTCWATATTTTCTGCAGATTTGGCACAGGTGTTACCGTCACTGGTGTAATGGTTCCTGCTGGTTTAATGAAGTAGTCGGAAGATTTGTCACTGGTGTTACTTGTCACTGGTGTTACTGCCACTGGTGTTATTATAGAAAAATGTGTTATGGTGAAAGGAAATTATTACTAATCAAAAATTAACWAATTTTATCATGAAGTTTTTCTGTCTTTTTTTATATATGTGAATTAAATAGTCAAGTTACATTATGGAAAGCCTGAATTTGTCACGCCCTGATCTGTTTCACCTGTCCCTGTGATTGTCTCCACCCCCTCCAGGTGTGGCTGGAGGGGGTGTCTCTCTGTCTCTCTGTGCCAGTTCGTCTTGTATGTTCAAAGTCAACCAGCGGGTTTCCCGTTCTCCTG
Organism: Salvelinus sp. IW2-2015; assembly: GCF_002910315.2. Taxonomy (NCBI): domain Eukaryota; kingdom Metazoa; phylum Chordata; class Actinopteri; order Salmoniformes; family Salmonidae; genus Salvelinus; species Salvelinus sp. IW2-2015. The sequence goes on along the minus strand of NC_036848.1, from coordinate 30,246,440 downwards.
CTTTTTGCTATTCTCCTTTTTCTAGTCTTCCTGGTTTTGACCCTTGCCTGTTTCTGGACTCTGTARCCYCCTGCCTGACCATTCTGCCTGCCTTGACCATGAGCKTGTCTGCCACTCTGTACCTCTTGGACTCTGATCTGGTTTTGATGTTTTGCCTGTTCACAACCATTCTCTTGCCTACTCCTTTTGGATTAATTAACATTGCAAGACTCCAACCATCTGCTTCCTGTGTCTCGCCTTGTGCCGTGATAGAATTGTCAAATCAAATATACTGTACAGTTGAAGTCGGAAGTTTATATACACTTAGGTTGGAATCATTAAAATTCGTTTTTCAACCACTCCACAAATGTCTTGTTAACAAACTATAGTTTTGGCAAGTCGGTTAGGACATCTACTTTGTACATGCCACAAGTAATTTTTCCAACAATTGTTTACAGACAGATTATTTCACTTATAATTCACTGTATCACAATTCCAGTGGGTCAGAAGTTTACATACACTAAGTTGACTGTAACTTTTAACAGCTTGGAAAAAGACAGAAAATTATGTAAGGGCTTTAGAAGCTTCCAATAGGCTAATTGACATCATTTGAGTCAATTGGAGGTGTACCTGTGGATGTATTTCAAGGAATACCTTCAACCTCAGTGCATCTTTGCTTGACATCATGGGAAAATCAAAAGAAATCAGCCTGAACCTCCACAAGTCTGAACCTCCACAAGTCTGGTTCATCCTTGGGAGCAATTTCCAAACGCCTGAAGATACCACGAACAATAGGACGCAAGTATAAACATCATGGGACCACACAGCCATCATACCGCTCAGGAAGGAGACCCGTTCTGTCTCCTAGAGATGAACGTACTTTGGTGCGAAAAGTGCAAATCAATCCCAGAACAACAGCAAAGGACCTTGTGAAGATGCTGGAGGCAACAGGTACAAAAGTATCTATATCCACAGTAAAACATGTCCTATATCGACATAACCTGAAAGGCCGCTCTGCAAGGAAGAAGCCACAGCTCCAAAACCGCCATAAAAAAAAGGCAGACTACAGTTTGCAACTGCACATGGGGACAAAGATCGTACTTTTTGGAGAAATGTCCTCTGGTCTGATGAATGATAATGACCATCATTATGTCAAATCAAATCCAATCCAAAATCAAATGTAGAATCGGCTTTCTATTTCGCAACAAAGCCTCCTTCACTCACGCCGCCAAACTTACCCTAGTAAAACTGACTATCCTACCGATTCTCGACTTCGGCAATGTCATCTACAAAATAGCTTCCAATACTCTACTCAGCAAACTGAATGCAGTCTATCACAGTGCCATCTGTTTTGTTACCAAATCACCTTATACCACCCACCACTGTGACCTGTATGCTCTAGTCGGCTGGCCCTCACTACATATTCGTCGCCAGACCCACTGGCTCCAGGTCATCTATAAGTCTATGCTAGGTAAAGCTCCGCCTTATCTCAGTTCACTGTTCACGAAAACAACACCCACCCGTAGCACACGTTCCAGCAGGTATATCTCACTGGTCACCCCCAAAGCCAACACCTCCTATGGCCGCCTTTCCTTCCAGTTCTCTGCTGCCAGTGACTGGAAAGAATTGCAAAAAATCACTGAAGTTGGAGACTTATTTCCCTCACCAACTTTAAACATCAGCTATCTGAGCAGCTAACTGATCGCTGCAGCTGTACATAGTCCATCTGTAAATAGCCCACCCAATCTACTACCTACCTCATCCCCATACTGTTTTTATTTACTTTTCTGCTCTTTTGCACACCAGTATCTCTACTTGCACATGATCATCTGATGATTTATCACTACAGTGTTAATCTGCTAAATTGTAATTATTCGCTCCCATGGCCTATTTATTGCCTACCTCCTCATGCCTTTTGCACACACTGTATATAGACTGTCTTTTMTTATACTGTATCATTGACTTGTTTATTGTGTTATTGGCTTGTTTATTGTTTATTCCATGTGTAACTCTGTGTTGTTGTCTGTGTCACACTGCTTTGCTTTATCTTGGCCAGGTCGCAGTTGTAAATGAGAATATGTTCTCAACTAGCCTACCTGGTTAAATAAAGGTGAAATAAAAAATTTGAAAAAAATGTTTGGAGAAAAAAGGGGGAGGCTTGCAAGCCGAAGAACACCATCCTAACCGTGAAGCACGGGGTGGCAGCATCATGTTGTGGGGGTGCTTTGTTGTAGGATTGACTGGTGCACTTCACAAAATAAATGGCATCATGAGAATGGAAAATTATGGAATGGAGAATGGAAATGATTATATTGAAGCAACATCTCAAGACATCAGTCAGGATGTTAAAGCTTGATCGCAAATGTGTCTTCCAAATGGTCAATGAACCCAAGCATACTTCCAAAGTTGTGGCAAAATTGCTTAAGGACAACAAAGTCAAGGTATTGGAGTGGCCATCACAAAGCCCTGACGTCAGTCCTATAGAAAATTTGTGGGCTGACTGAAAAAGCGTGTGGGAGCAAGGACGCCTACAAACCTGACTCAGTTACACCAGCTCTGTCAGGCGGAATGGGCCAAAATTCACCCAACTTATTGTGTGAAACTTGTGGAAGGCTATCCAAAATGTTTGACCCAAGTTAAACAAGTTAAAGGCAATGCTTCCGAATAKTAATTGAGTGTATGAAATCTTCGGACCCACTGGGAATGTGATGAAAGAAATAAAAGCTGAAATAAATCCTTCTCTCTACTAGTATTRTGACATTTCACATTCTTAAAAWAYAGTGTCAATCCTAATTGATCTAAAACAGGGAATTTTTACTTGGATTAAATGTCAGGAATTGTGAAAAACTGAGTTTAAATGTATTTGGCAAAGGTGTATGTAAACTTTCAACTTCAACTGTAGGTAACAGTGACAAAAGGCAACACAAGCATTTTTGGGTTATTTAATATAGTAAAAATATTCAAATACATTAAGCTGTCATTTATGGTGATTTATATTGTTAAGAGGTTAATGATTATCTGACTAATATACACTGCTCAAAAAAATAAAGGGAACACTTAAACAACACAATGTAACTCCAAGTCAATCACACTTCTGTGAAATCAAACTGTCCACTTAGGAAGCAACACTGATTGACAGGACGTTTGGCATTTCCAGGAACCAAGATTGGCAAATTCGCCACTGGCGCCCTGTGCTCTTCACAGATGAAAGCAGGTTCACACTGAGCACATGTGACAGACGTGCACAGAGTCTGGAGACGCCGTGGAGACGTTCTGCTGCCTGCAACATCCTCCAGCATGACCGGTTTGGCGGTGGGTCAGTCATGGTGTGGGGTGGCATTTCTTTGGGGGGCCGCACAGCCCCATGTGCTCCCAGAGGTAGCCTGACTGCCATTAGGTACCGAGATGAGATCCTCAGACCCCTTGTGAGACCATATGCTGGTGCGGTTGGCCTTGGGTTCCTCCTAATGCAAGACAATGCTAGACCTCATGTGGCTGGAGTGTGTCAGCAGTTCCTGCAAGAGGAAGGCATTATGCTATGGACTGGCCGCCCGTTCCCCAGACCTGAATCCAATTGAGCACATCTGGGACATCATGTCTCGCTCCATCAGACTGTCCAGGAGTTGGCGGATGCTTTAGTCCAGGTCTGGGAGGAGATCCCTCAGGAGACCATCCGCCACCTCATCAGGAGCATGCCCAGGGTTGTAGGGAGGTCATACAGGCACGTGGAGGCCACACACACTACTGAGCCTCATTTTGACTTGTTTTAAGGACATTACATCAAAGTTGGATCAGCCTGTAGTGTGGTTTTCCACTTTAATTTTGAGTGTGACTCCAAATCCAGACCTCCATGGGTTGAGG
>NC_036848.1:30147210-30235793 GCF_002910315.2 Salvelinus sp. IW2-2015 | reverse complement strand
TACATAAACTCTTCCACATTGCTGTTGTGCAAATGAATAGACAACAGGTGGAAATTATAGGCAATTAGCAAGACACCCCCAATAAAGGAGTGGTTCTGCAGGTGGTGACCACAGACCACTTCTCAGTTCTATGCTCTCCTGGCTGATGTTTTGGTCACTTTTGAATGCTGGCGGTGCTTTCACTCTAGTGGTAGCATGAGACGGAGTCTACAACACACACAAGTGGCTCAGTAGTGCAGCCATCCAGAGATGGCACATCAATGCGAGCTGTGGCAAGAAGGTTTGCTGTGTCTGTCAGCGTAGTGTCCAGAGCATGGAGGCACATCCAGGAGACAGCCGTACATCAGGAGACGTGGAGGAGGCCGTAGGAGGCAACAACCCAGCACGACCCGTTCCTTCTTGTGGGAGAATCACACGACAATGGGCCTCAGGATCTCATTACGGTATCTCTGTGCATTCAAATTGCCATCGATAAAATGCAATTGTGTTTGTTGTCCATAGCTTATGCCTGCCCCTACCATAACCCCACCGCCACCATGGGGCACTCTGTTCACAACGTAGACTTCATCAAACCGCTTGCCCACAGGATGCCAATTGAAACCGGGATTCATCTGTGAAGAGCTCACTTCTCCAGAGTGCCAGTGGCCGTGGAAGGTGAGCATTTGCCCACTGAAGTCGGTTACGACACCGAACTACAGTCAGGCCAAGACCCTGTTGAGGACGACGAGCATGCAGATGAGCTTCCCTGAGAATGGTTTCTTACAGTTTGTGCAGAAATTATTTGGTTGTGCAAATCCAGTTTCATCAGCTGTCCAGGTGGCTGGTCTCAGACGATCCCGCAGGTGAAGAAGCCGGATGTMGAGGTCCTGGGTTGGCGTGGTTACACGTGGCCTACAGTTGTGAGGCCGGTAGGACATACTGCAAAATTCTCAAAAARGACGTTGGAGGCGGCTTATGGTAGAGAAATGAACATTCCTMRAGTCAGCATGACAATTGCAGGCTCCCTCAAAACTGTGACATTGTGTTGTGTGACAAAACTGCACATGTTAGAGTGGCCTTTTATTGTCCCCATCACAAGGTGCACCTGTGTGATGATCATGCTGTTTAATCAGTTTCATGATATGCCACACCTGTCAGGTGGATGGATTATCTTGGCAAAGGAGTAATGCTCACTAACAGAGATGTGCACAAAATCTGAGAGAAATACGTTTTTTGTGTGTATGGAAAATTTCTGGGATCTTTTATTTCAGCTCATGAAACATGGAACCAACATTTTACATGTTGCGTTTATATTTTTGTTCAATATWTWTTTTTTAATTGTCTGGTCAAAAAACACAATTTTCGTAGAACGACCCATGTAACAGATGTAACGAGGCACAGGTGATGTCCCTGGTGTTTTATCTTAAAGGCCACTTATTGTCATCTGGAAGAATCAAGGTGGCCTGTGGGTTCTGTGTTCGTGAACTTGACTGTATTTGATCACAAACAAACACCTCTGCACTTTAGTAAGGACATCTCACATACACTATGTGTCTTGTCCATCATAATAGAATGACAAAGTTATCTGTGAAATCCAATGCCTCTGAGAAATTCAGAACATTTAGCTTCATGACACCGAGTGTCTCTAGAGTGGTTACTTCTTTGAAGTAGGCTACTCCTCCTCTGGGGAGGTACCTGATTAGGTATCTTGTACCAAGACTACAAAGGCATTTCTCACTTTACAGGGCCCTGTAAAATGCCAGTCACTAGGAGTTAATGGTTGTGGGGAATGGAAAGTGAGCATTTAGGAAAAGTCGAGAATTTTTATTATTCTCATATACAGGGGATAGTGGATCAGACCGGTAACTATGATGGTACTGAATGTTCCACTCGCCTGAACCACTTTGACACCTGGATGTGTTGATGATGTGCGGGACGTGTTGATGTGCTTGTTCTGTGCTATGCGGCTCCTGGGTCGGTGGGCTGCCGGGGTATTCCAGCTATGCGTGTCTGAGGGGAAACAGGACAGAGGTAATCATTCATCCTGCCTTCTATCTACCCGCCTGCCATCCCCCCACCCACAATGGGCTACATCCTCTCTCTTTCTGTCTCTGTCACTCTCTCACACACTCTCTCTCTCTCTCTCCTCTCTCTCTCCTCTCTCTCCTCTCTCTCGCTCTCTCGCTGTCTCCGTGATGAATGAACTGCCATGGAACAAAGCCAATCAGGGAGAAAAGTACAAGACCAAGACCAAAAAACAACAACCCTGAAAAACCGAGAGGGGCTTCATTCCTGTCAACAGTTCATCCATTAGAGCCAATCTTGAAGTTGGGTGGCCCTAGCTGGGAAGTGGTGGGGTATGTGTGTGGAAGTGCGGGGGTAGTTCAGCTCAGAGTGACCCCACACTGAACTGTAAGGGAGTTAGGAGAGCAGAGGGGTGGTGTGGGTGAGAGAGAAGGATTGGGTGTGTGTGGTGTGGGGGGGGGGGGGGGGGGGGGGGGTGAAGAGAGGAGAGGAAGAAAAAAAAGCAGGAGAGCATTTCTGGAGAGGTTCAGTTATGAAAACAAAAGTATTGTAACAGATGGGGCCAGCTGCACCTTGGAAACAGCATAAAAGCCGGCCGGGAGAGCCAAGGGAGCTTATCAGCCTCACAGGAGAGCCAGAGGGACGCTGACTGACGGGGCTCGCGGAGGCAGACACACACTTTAGCACTGCGGGGGGAGATATAAAAGCACTCTCACACACAGCGTCCAGCCGTCTGGCACACTCCACACTTCACTGAAGGGCTCCATTTGACTTGGGTGTGAGTTTCTCATCACAGAGAATGCTTCCTCCAAAACACCACYGGACTCAACTTGAAAGGTTTTAAAGGAAAAAGAGACAGTTGATTTGGATAGCATATGACCACAAAAATTCCCTCTCTTTAAAGATTGGATGTTTTTTGGGCTAAGTAGCAGCCAGGTTTTGGGGGTACTTTTGTGATGTGGATATTAATGGTGGACGGGCACTGTCAAGCTGTTTGCAGAGGAAAAGATAGAAAGACAGGAAAGTTTTTGAATTCTAACCCACTGTTATTGTGACTATTTTACCACTTTTTATCGTCTTTCATTTTTTTCACATTCTCCACAACTTATCCAAACCAAGTATTGAAAAACTGAGGTATTGAGCGAAGATGGACTCCTCATTCACCTCGGAGATGTTTTACAATGCGGGGTCGATCGCAGCCCCCACCGCCAGTTACCTGGATGAGGACATCTATATGCAGGAGGATCTGGATGTGTTCAGTGTGACCATGGCGGTTCTCTACCTGGTTGTGTGCATCGTAGGGCTGGCCGGGAACACCCTGGTCATTGTGGCCATCTTAAAGCTGGACAAGATGGCTTCCGCCACCACGGTCTACATCTTTAACCTGGCCTTGGCCGACGCCCTCTTCATGGTGGGCCTCCCCTTTATCGCCATCCAGAACTTTCAGAACCACTGGGCCTTCGGGGACCTGGCCTGCAAGCTGGTCATGGTCCTGGACGGCATCAACCAGTTCACCAGCGTCTTCTGCCTGACCGTGATGAGTATTGACCGCTACATGGCGCTGGTCGACCCACTGCGGTTCGCCCGCTGGCGCACGCCCAGGCGGGCCAAGATTGTCAGCGGCTTCCTGTGGCTGTTCTCTCTGCTGCCTGTCCTCCCCATGGCCATTCACTTCTCGGCCAGGGACGGCCTGTGTACGGTGGACCCCCACGTGGCCTCTGACTCCTGGTGGCTGGCCTTCCTCAGCTACACCTTTGTCCTGGGCTTCGCTCTGCCCTCCCTGGTCATGACTGTCTCCTACACTGCCCTGGTGGTCACCCTGAGGACTCACCGTTGCCAGGCCCGCTCCCCAGGCAAGGAGAGCCATTGCCTAGAGACCCAGGTCACCAAGATGGTGGTGGCGGTGGTGCTGGTGTTCGGCGTGTGCTGGCTGCCTTTCTACACCTTCAACTTCTGCTCGCTCTACCGTATGGACCTGGTGCTGACCTTCGCCAGGGGCTTTGAGTTCGTGGTGCTGCTGTCTTACTCCTGGAGCTGTGCCAACCCCATACTGTACGCCTGCCTTTCCGAATCCTTTGGACGCCACTTCCTCACCCTCCTCTGCCCCACCAAAAGGTCTCCCAGCGTGCACTGCAACCCTGACACGGAGCGCTATGACCTCAATGACACGAGCGGGAGGGACATCAGTGTGGTGGCGTAGAGAAGCCAGGAAAACATTTCACATCAGCCCCAAGGTGCAATGTGGAAATGTGAAAACTTTTTTTGTATGTATGTACCGTATGCAAACTTCCCCTATCAATTATTACCTTCATTCTTGTGTATATAAGGAGGTCGGTAAAGATTATATTGCCAAGTGTTTTTCCATACAAGTGTTTCTGTACAGCTGTTGTTTTTCTACTGGATAATAGACTTTATATTTCTTCTCTGCTCTGACTTTTTCTCAAATTTGACTTCTAATACAGCTGTGGTGTGTTGGCCCCGTTGCTCTATCACACCTCTGTCATTTGATTTTCCATAACTCATGAAATGAAGCATAAACGATGTGACAACAGAGAGGCGGTGAAAGGTGGCATGTAAACAAGATAGCCAGCTATGTGTTGCTGGCCAAGACAATGAGCTCCCAGAAGACCCACAGATGTTGACTCAATGACTTTTGGGTGATGTCATGGTTGTCATGGAAGTCAGCTCAGAGTTGATTTCTTTCAGGGGAAATTCTTACTACAGAACTGTTTGGGGTGAGATACGAAGGACAAGACGAAAAGGTGTTTGGTTCATCCCAAGATTAGTCCTATTGGATGTTCATAGAGTAAGAATGTTCACACTGTAACTATGGATGTTTTATACTTATTAAAATGCTTGTTGTATGTGGCTTAATATTTTGAAGTTATTCAGTCTTAACAGGGTACATTTTGTATTAGTTATAATTTAGTCGCTTTTGCCTAAATTAAATAGAGTGTGTTTTCCTGATGGAGGCCGATGAATGAAAAATGTATTACTTTTTGCAAACTTTATGATCAAGCAACTGAGTCTTTATCAAGACAATGGACCAAGAAAATACAAGCGAGAGATTGATGGTATAATCATCATCACAATTCAGATCATAACCACCACCGCCATCGTCATCGACACATTTTTTTGTCGTGTCTTTCATGTTGCAATTAAGCTCAACCAATTGTTATGTCAAATTAGTTTCACATTTTACAAACATTGTTTATGGATACGTATTACACATTGCTGCTTGAATCTCACTCGCTCACTTACTCACCACTGTATTATCACCTTCCTGTTTTAAATATAAAATCCCACATGAGAGAAAGCTAACTGAAGGAATTTTGCATTAAAACATACAAATCACAATGTTGGTTTTTTTCTACTTCTACTTATTCTACTTCGTTACAAAAATAAATCATATGTGAGGCTCAAGTTAGTGAACTACTTAGTTATACAGTATGTGTGTATGACCATAGCCTACCTGGTTTACACTGAGCYTACCAAACATTAGGAACACCTGCTCTTTCCATGACATAGACCAACCAGGTGAATCCAGGTAAAAGCGATGATCCCTTACTGATGTCACTTGTTATATCCACTTCAATCAGTGTAGARGAAGAGGAGGAGACAGGTTAAAGAATGGTTTTCAAGCCTTGAGACAATTGAGATATGGATTGTGTATGTGTACCATTCAGWGKGTGAGTGGGCAAGACAAAATATTGAAGTGCCTTTGAACAGGGTATGGTAGTAGGTGCAGTGTCTCAAGAACTGCAACGCTGCTGGGTTTTTTACACTCAAAAGTGTCCAAGAATGGTCCACCACCCAAAGGACATCCAGCCAATTTGACACAATTGTGGGAAGCATTGGAGTCAACATTGGCCAGCATCCCTGTGGAACGCTTTCGACACCTTGTAGAGTCCATGTCCCGACAAATTGAGGCTGTMTTGAGGGCAAAAGGGGGTGCAACTCAAAATGAGGAAGTGCAACAATATGTTTCTAATGTTTTGTACATTCAGTGTATAAACAGTTTACTTGTGGTGGATTGTGTGMTGAGTTTGCCCTATGAGATGTTCTGACCAACTTTCTGTTACAATTTGTGGTTCTCTGTGAAGCCTAGTCTAGAGCTGCTCTGAGTCTAAATATTTACGACCTGAGCCCTGRACTACGAATCAGGTTTGAAGAGTTCGTTTAGTAACTTTGGTCAGCTCTGAGTTCAACTCGGGATAACCAAGACCATGAAAGTGGCTTACCTTTTAGCCAGGTGAATTTCTATGTCAACGAATCCTTCCATGGCCGTGGGAAGATTGGAGGTGCTGAGCCACGAGTTGAGGACCAATAAAATCTCACAAAGATTGTCATCATCACCTTCATTTGATGAAGACGACTGATRCAATATTTTATTAATCAAATTTGTCGTGTGTAATGTTAGAATACATGTCACATTACACATTTAGTGATGACAGCATTTGCTTCCAAATGTACGTTTTTTTGCACGTTTGTATTTAGAAATGTGCGAAAGGCAAACTGACAGCCGCAACCAACCATAGAAATATAATCCATTAGATGGCAGTTCCCATTCAAGGGACTCCCTAAAAACACAGCACTTCGATACATCTGTACTGAAGTGGCGTGTTTTTATGGAATATCTCCCGTTCAAGTCAAGACTGTCACCCATCGTTAGCGTACCCATGGGTTTAACAGTCAAATTCCCAGGTTTAGAGGTTCCAAAATCCTTCTAGTAATTATATGTCTATGGCCACAACTCAACAAGGTGTTCCACAGATGGAAGAAGGAGCGACAGGAGTGGGAAAAGGGTACTTGTGCATTGAGAAGCACACCAAATCAATATAAAAGCCTAAGTAGATCTAGCTTGCTTCGTAGTATCCCACTCTGCTAACTAGGGACTTGGACTGACTTGTGTCTGGCATGTGGATGGACTATGTTTAAGAAGCAATAAAATATCAAATGTGCAGCGTTTTAAAGTACGTTTTAAGAGGAGTTGACGTTCCACTAGTTAAAATGTGCCCCTCTTTAAGGGTTCACTGACAGATTTCAAACGAGTGTGCTTCTGGTACATTGTCGCTTATTTTTTGTTCTTTTTTACGAGTTCATATTGCAAAGGGAAGACATTCCAAAAGATTCTGAAGTTTTTGTTTTTCTGAAGCACGCTTGATCAATGTCACGGGTCAATAGGGGCATGTTTGCTCATTCTGGGTTTGAACAACATAAAAGGAAGAGAGACTGTGACTAAGGTTGTATATGTGCAGCTCTACGATGTGCCAATCTGTAGGGATTATGGGATTCTGGAAATGGGTCCATGAGGGTCAGTGCAAATAAAYCATCTGAATGGTCATCCTCCAATAAGGTTTTAATGAAAGACTTTGCTTGATGTTGCAGACGATTAGTTTCCCTTGTTATTGTTGCTAGATGCGATCCAACCTTCCCCCTTCAGTAATTAGAAGCAGCTGCTAACTGCCGGTGAGAGACAGTGGTAAAGAATAACAATGGCCATCATGGGAGTGTGGGTGGGAAATGAATCAATAAAGTTCAATCACACAATCTATGTCTAATAGCTGTCAGCTGTCATCAATGACTCTCTCTCTCACGCACACGCACACGCACACGCACACGCACACGCACAGCACCTCCTTTTTCATTCTCAGACAGATATACATTGCATTCTGAAATGATTCAGACCCGTTGACTTTTTCCACATTTTGTTATGTTAAAGCCTTATTCTAAAATGMATTAAATTGTTTTTATCCTTCATCAATCTACAAACAATACACCATAATGGCAAAGATTTTTTTGGTTTGTTGATATTTTGGCAAATGTACTAAAAATTTAAAACTGAAATATTACATTTACATAAGTATTCAGACCCTTTACTCAGTACTTTTTTGAAGCACCTTTGGKAGCGACTACAGCCTCGAGTCTTCTTGGGTATGACGCTACAAGTCCAGTCTGAYGTCCTGAGTGCTCTGGAGCAGGGTTTTATCAAGGATCTCTCTATACTTTGCTCCWTTCATRGTTCCCTCGATCCTGACTAGTCTCCCAGTCCCTGCCACTGAAAAACATCCCCACAGCATGATGCTGCCAGCACAATTCTTCACCGTAGAGATTGTGCCAGGTTTCCTCCAGACGTGACGCTTGYTTTCCATCTTGGTTTCATCTTGGTTTCATCAGACAAGATAGTCTTGTTTCTCATGGTCTGAGAYTTCTTTAGGTGCCTTTAAGCAAAGTCCAAGCAGCTGTCATGTGACTTTTACTGAGGAGTGGCTTCCGTCTGGCCACTCTACCATAAAGGCCTGATTGGTAGAATGCTGCAGAGATGGTTGTCCTTCTGGAAAGTTCTCCAAACTCCACAGAGGAACTCTGGAGCTCTGTCAGAGTGACCATCGGGTTCTTGGTCACCTCCCTGACCAAGACCCTTTTCCCCCGATTACTCAGTTTGGCCGGGCGGCCAGCTTTAGGAAGGGTCTTGGAGGTTCCAAACTTCTTTCATTTACAATTGATGGAAGCCACTGTGTTCTTGGGGACCTTCAATGCTGCAAAAAATTGTTGATAACCTTCCCCAAATCTGTGCCTTGACACAATCCTGTCTCGGAGCTCTGCCGGACAATTCCTTCGACCTCATGGCTTGGTTTTTGCTCTGACATGCACTGTCAACTTTGGGACCTTATATAGACAGATGTGTGCCTTTCCAAATCATGTCCAACCAATTTACCACAGGTGTACGCCAATCAAGTMGTAGAAACATCTCAAGCATGACCAATGGAAACAGGATGCTGTCACACCCTGATCTGTTTCACCTGTCCTTGTGATTGTCTCCACCCCCCTCCAGGTGTCACCCATCTTCCCTATTACCCTCAGTGTATTTATACCTGTGTTCTCTGTTTGTCTTGTCTTGTCTTGCCAAGTCAACCAGCGTTTTTCCAAGCTCCTGTTTTTCCTAGTCTCTTTTCTCTAGTCCTGACCTTTTGCCTGCCCTGARACTGAGCCCGCCTGCCTGACCATTCTTCCTGACCCTGACCTCGAGCCTGCCTGCCGCCTTGTACCGTTTTGACTCTTGCCTGTCCTCGACCTGCCTCTTGCCTTCCCCTCATTGTTCAATAAATATCAGAGACTCGAACCATCTGCCTCCTGTGTCTGCATCTGGGTCTCGCCTTGTGTCGTTATAGATGCACCTGAGCTCAATTTCGAGACTTTTAGCAAAGGGTCTGAATACTTATGTAAATAAGGTATTTTTGTTTTTGTTTTTTATAAATTTGCAAACATTTCTAAAAAACTGTTTTCGCTTTGTCTTTATGGGGTATTGCGTGTAGATTGAGGAAATGTTTTTATATAATGATTTTAGAATAAGGCTGTAACGTAACATAGTATGGAAAAAGGAAAGGTTTCTGAATACTTTCCGAATGCACTGTAAACTGAAATTTAGCGAACAGGCTAAATTCCACTAGATATCACAGCCACAAAGTCAGAACGGTTTGACAACAGATGCCGCACCGGCGGGATAAATTAATAGCCAAATATTACAGCCAATCACAGCACTGATGGGCAAGTAAGTAATACTGTGAAACACTATCATTCCACTATTAGTGGCAGATATATTATGGACATGTTCTGTAATTACAATGCAAAAAACATTTTTTGTAAATGTTTTCTGCCATACTTAGAGTCCCTCTTCTATGCCAGGGTTTCCCAAACTCTGCCCTGGGGTCCCCCCTTGGTGCACATTTTGGGTTTTGCCATAGCGCTACACAGCTGATTCAATAATCAAAGCTTGACGATGAATGGTTATTTGAATCAGCTGTGTAGTGCTGGGGCAAATAACAAAATGTGCACCAAAGGGGGCCCCRAGGGCAGAGTTTGGGAAACCCTGCTCTATGCTACCATTTGGGTTTAACCAAAGAATACAACTCTAATTGAATATGAAGATATGGCATTGCAATTGCTGCTTTCTGAACCAAGAGATTTTTTTAGCACATTCCTGGAAAATATCGATCATAGAATTGCCCTGACTCTGCAAAGGGGCTGTACTATTTGGAGAGTCAGTGCATACCATGGTCATGACGATATCGGAATCCTTGTGTGTCCCGGTCCTGTGGTGTCAAAGAATCACAACGCGTCCCCTTAACGCGCCACACTCTCTGCAACATTTTGCGAGGGAAGACATAGAGAGCAAAGAGAGATTCAACGTTATGGACGTGTGGGAAATAAAAAAGCAGATGACCCGAGATGTGAAGATGACATGCCTCCAACTCAGCCCAGAGCGGGGTGTCCTTCAGATGCAAAGTAGTTCCCCACGGCCTCTGGCCCTCGATCCTGGCGCAAGCCCCCACGCATCRACTCCAGCATCCTTACAGACAACTSACAGTGGTTATGAGATAGATWATTTCAGTTTCAAAATACRTTCATTTGTAAAGTTGCTAAGGCCACCAATGAAGGATGGGAAGCTTCAGGGTGCAAAATGATTCATCACAAAACCTTGATGTTGTTAAAGAGCATGGGTTTTTAAATACCCACATTTTGTGGAATGGCATGATTTATGCATCAGAGATTTGAAATGGTGGTCAACTGTTGGTCCAGCAGCCAACCCATTGTTAAGGTTTGATAATATTGCTTTAGGACCTGGTGGACACCTTTGAATGGGTGCAGGCTGTTTTTTTTGTGGTGGGGGGGGGGGCTAGAGTTTGAGGTGCTTGGGTAACTGTGATCTTTAAGCAGTTCGGCTCATTGGATTGGTCAGAGTTATGTTTGGATTTGTTACGTGATATGGAGGTTTTTGGCATTACAGCAGGCGTAACATAATGATGAAAATCCAGGACACTCAAATTAGTATGATATGGTTACATAAGACTGGTGATTACTTAAGGCAAAAATGAAAGGAGGGAGAGAGGGAAGGAAGGTGGATGTATAACGCTAACTTCTAGCAACCAAACTTCTAGCAACCGAAAGGTTTGAATCTCATCACGGACAACTTTTGTATTTAAGCTAATTAGCAACTATGCAACTACTTTGCAACAGCTTATCATGTTAGCTAACTCTTCCCCTAAGCGTAACCTTAACCATTTAACCATTTAACCAAACTCCTAACCTTAAACCTAACCTTAACCCCTAACTCTTAGCCTAGCTAACATTAGCCACCTAGCTAACGTTAGCATTAGCCAACTAGCCACTTATCTAACGTTAGCATTAGCCGACGTTAGCCACAACAACTTGGAATTCGTAACATATCATATGTATTGCAAATTCGTAACATATTGTATGAATTGTAATTTGTAACATATCATACAAAATAGATGATGAACAACCACAAATTAATACATGCCATACCAAACATAACATATCATACTAATTTGAGTGTCCCAGATTTTAGTTTAGTATGTCTACCCCTGAGTTCAGGTTGGTTCCAGAGTAGAGACCAATAGTCACTACTGGAATTTAAAACTGGCGGTGTCTGCTGTGGCAGGAGGGAAGGTGCCAGTTACCTGAATGTCCTGTATTATATTTATATTGTTTTGGCTTAAGAATAGAATTGACGAGTAGAATCTTATAGTATTTTATTTCAACATTCTTATAAGATGTAATCCCTCAARGTTCATCTCAAAGTGCATTTCTGTCACGCCCTGGCCTTAGTTCTCTTTGTTCTCTTTATTATTTTGGTTAGGTCAGGGTGTGACGAGGGTGGTTTGTGTGTTTTTGTCTTCTGTCTTTGTGTTCTGCACCAGATAGGACTGTCTCTGTTTTCACGTTTGTTATTTTGTATTTTGTATAGTGTTCACGTTATCGTCTCTTTGTTTATTAAACATGTTGAACACTAGCCGCGCTGCATTTTGGTCCCCTCCTTCACCAACGGAAGAAAACCGCTACAATTTCTCTCTGGAATAAGAACCAGACAAACTTTGCCTTTTGATGAAGCCGAAGGGCCCCCGGCCACTAGGGCTCTCAATCTACTGTTGAGAGTTAGAATAGTAGAATACACAAGGTGCAATTTCAACATTTGACTGTGCTTCAGCAGTTTTRCTCTTGTTATGTCAGTCATTGACAGTCACTCAATTAGCCATGTCAGCTWACAATGTTTAGATTGGTAAGTTAGTCTAGCCAGCTATCTAAACATGGCCGAATACCGACACGGCACGCAGGGCAAGAACCCAGGGGCCCTGACCTCCAGGGGGRCCCCATTGATTTTMTTAGTCACTCTCACTCAGATATCAGTAACATGGTATAAGTATGGGCAAAATGTGTAGAATTGCAGGAAATTAGCTTTAAAACTGCAAAAAATGTCTCTCCATCCCATGGCAAAATGTGTAGAAGTGCKGATTTTTTCTCTCCATGGCAAAATTAGTAGGATTGCATCACTTTAAAAAATATATACATGTAGATACCAAGGTCTGTGTGGCTTTCTCCATTGCTAACATTTAACACTTACTTTGATATCAGCTCTACGTTAACTCAAAAACTGTTGTCTTGGTGAGTGAAAGCTTACTGGAGAGTTTGTTACTTTGTTCAAAGCTTTTAACKGTGTTTAGGTCCAGAACGCTTGTGGCTACCAAATCTTTTCAGAATAATTTCTCCTTTTGTGGTTCAATATAACGTCTGGTTGCACACAATCTGTCGTATTGTAGCTCTCGTATAAACACAGAAAATGCTCCGGTCTGGGTGACTGAGGCAACCGTTACAATTAAGGTCATTAGTATGAGCACATATCCCCCTACAAAATATCAGAGCGAGGAACTCTATGGCAGTTTCCTTCACGCAGGTCGATGTCCAGACACTGACGCACAACCCTAACCCTGTTGGGGGAGTTTGGTGAGGAGGGGGGGAGGAGGGGGCGAGAGTATAGCGGATCCGCAGCTCCATCTGCATGCAGAGAGAAACCTGAAGAAAACGCGCACTCATCCATCATCCAATTCCACTGATCGCAGAAGTGAATGCACCGCTCATCTGGGCGCTGAACCGCCTGCGCATCAGTCCTCCTGCTAGAACAGATTTCGCATTAGCTTTGGCCACGGATTCAGCGCCAGTAAGCTACTTTTGGATACATCAGTTACTCAAAACTATCTACAAATGATTTACACAATTTTGTATTGCTGAGGTATTTAAAAGAAAAATGTAATATATACTATATTGCCTATTTGACATATTAGACATACCTGTTATGTGGCAATGACCGTCACCACTTTGGCGCACAAGATACCACTGTGCGCAATGGGAGAACAGGTGTATTATATGTTAAGTGGAAGCCACAGGGCAGAATGCTGCCTTCCGTTGGATTTTCAGTGATGGMCAGAATACTCTTGGCTGAAATTAAACCATTCCAAAATGGATCTAATGTGACGTTAAAGTTTACAAATAAAGGTAAGTTTAAAGCTGTACATACATTTTGAAATTGTACATGTGCTATTAACAAATAATAAGCCAATTAACTGTGATCTTGGTTTTGGCAAAATGCATGCTCAATAATAGTAATAGTCTACCATATGAATAACTAATGTATATTTTTTTTTTATGGAAACTTCTTTAGTTTAATTGACACCTTCTGTTCAATGTTCTACAAGCGCATCTGTAATTTTATAGTCTACTCAAGGTTATTTCTCGTGCGCGTTTGTGTGCCATTGTGCGTGKTGTTGAATTTTAATGCCTGCAATGTACCATCATTTTTACTTGACATATACAATTAATTGAATGTTAGTGTCCACCTTTGGTAGCCAAACAGATCAAACAATAAATGAATATAAAATAAACTCTCCAGCAATATTGAACAAAAAACATTACAATGTGAAGTCTGTTTTGGCGTGAGAAACATTTTAGAATGATAGAAGACAGACTAATCATAACCACCTTGCATTTATGAGACCAATATTTCTGCATAAAATAAATAGAATCAATACTGAACAAGTGTAATCTAATTTCTGCAACAAAAAAATAATCTAGTCATTGTTCTCACAATTGCCTASTGGGTACGTTTTAAAACGATCTATAAATATAAAAACAAAACCTGAACTCTTAAGAAAATTACTACSACTGTCTGTGATTAGAGCGCAAAGGTTTCCCATGTAGTGCACCCGGCTCCTCACCTCCAGAACAATCCAATAGAGGGCCTGCACTTGCGCAATAAACCCGGATCCACAGATGCCAAACAATAACAACATCCTGACCCGTGCCCTGCAAATATATTGTATCCCAAAATGAAACATTTCCAATGGTTTTGTTTTTCTAAGTAAATCATCTCTCAGCAACCACAAACACATGGGCGATGAAAAGGTTCAACWTTAGTTTGCCATTGTCTGGTCCTTATCAATAAATAAACACAGTTTAGTGCAAAACAAATGGATCATTTGCATCAGAGAGTAGTTTCATTACAACACCCAGAGGAATCCCGTCCTCTGGGAGTAGCATTGGAAAATGCACCATAGCCTAAAACTATAGCATAGCGCTGATCCTATCCACCATTTATTTCTGCTGAGGAATCAATGGCTGTTTTTCCAAAGGGTCTAACATCAACTTGAGGTTGTTTGTCCAATCCAGATCAATGAAATCAACATTTGTCATCAGTATGTACAGTACACATAGCTGCTGCTAGACACAGTGGAAGAGACACAGGGGTATGAAGTCCCAACCGTTCAACACATTCAAGTTTTTAAAAACTAGCCTATAAGTGATGGGCAGGCTTTATTAAGTAACTTCATGTTGCTTGAAAGACAGTCATAAACCCTTATATAGTATAGGCTAACAGTTGCCATGGTGCTTGGAAGGAATGTATTCTCCTTCATCATGGTGTTGCTCGGTTGTCACCCGCTCTGTTGTTATCTCTCTCTCCATTCTCTCTCTCTCTCTCTCCATTCTCTCTATCTCTCTATGTACTGTGCACTCAGGTGGGATGTGACACTAGTGTCCCCTATCTCAACCCTGAGACAGACTCAACCCAGCCCTCCTCCCTGTCAGTATGGATCTCTGGCCTCTCCTCCCATCATCCCCCAATCTCTCCCTCCCCGAGCCCCTGTACTACGACAGCTACTTCCCAGGGAACGAGTCCGACCTGGGGTCCCGGAATGACACTCCTGACGAGACCCAACAGGTCTTCGACAAGACCAGCTCCGTGGTCATTACCTTCATCTACTTCATGGTCTGCGCCGTGGGCCTGACGGGCAACACCTTGGTGATCTATGTCATCCTGCGCTARGCCAAGATGAAAACAGTCACTAACATTTACATCCTGAACCTGGCCGTGGCTGACGTCCTCTGTATGCTGAGTCTACCCTTTATCGCCATGCAGCTGGCCCTGGTCCACTGGCCCTTCGGCGCCGTGCTCTGCCGCCTGGTCATGACCGTGGACTGCCTCAACCAGTTCACCAGCATCTTCTGCCTCACGGTCATGAGCATCGACCGCTACCTGGCCGTGGTCCACCCCATAAAGTCCACCAAGTGGCGGAAGCCACGCGTGGCTAAGATCATCAACCTGACCGTGTGGGGAGTGTCCCTGCTGGTCAACCTGCCAATCATGATCTTCAGCGGTCTGATGCCCAATAAGAACCAGGCGTGGGTGTGTACCATTGTGTGGCCAGAGCCTCAGGAGAACTATCAGACGGCCTTCATGTTCTACACCTTCTTCCTGGGCTTCTTCCTGCCGCTCACCGTCATCTGCCTCTGTTACCTGCTCATCATCGTCAAGGTGAGCTCCTCCTCCCTATTAATGGTGTTTTATTCTCAAGTTCATTCTCAGTTACTTCTTTGGTGAAGTTCTCCCACCTATTCTGATATAGTATTTATTGACCTGTAATCTAGCATTATAGAGATACGGTGTCTTCAGAAAGTACTCACACCACCCTTGACTTATGACTTATTCACATTTTGAATTCCGTCTGTAACGCAACAAAATGTGCAAAAAGTCAAGGGGTGTGAATACTTTCTGAAGGCACTGCAGGTACAGTTGCGGCATCGATGAAGGGAGTACCAATAACAAAGGATGTGTCCCCTCTCTCCCCGGGCCACTAGGTGAAGTCGTCAGGCGTGCGCGTGGGCTCAACTAAGCGTAAGCGCTCGGAGAGGAAGGTGACCAGAATGGTGTCAATCGTAGTTGCCATGTTCGTGCTCTGCTGGCTGCCCTTCTACGTGTTCAACGTCACCTCGGTGACGGGCACCATCAACACCACGRCCGTCCTCAAGAGCACCTTTGAGTTTGTGGTGGTGCTGGGCTACGCCAACAGCTGTGCCAACCCCATCCTGTACGCCTTCCTGTCGGACAACTTCAAGAAGAGCTTTCAGAACGTTCTGTGCTTGAAGAAGGTGGCGGGCCTGGATGAAGCGGAGCGCAGCGACAGCCGAATGGAGCGGACGCGCATGGTCAAAGACGCCACCGCAGAAACGCACAACGCAGCGCTGCTCAACGGCGAGCTGCAGACCAGTATATGACCTGTTTGCCAGAGTGTGTAAAGGGAGTGTGTGCGACAGTGTTTGTGTGGGTGCTTGCTTGCACGTGTACGTGCGTGTGTGCAGGTATGAAATCCGCATAGTACTCGGTTCATCTGAGGTGGRCGTGAGGCTGCTTGTAAGTATCGTCACCCTGAACAGATGGATGGTCCTCTGCCCACTACCAGAGTGTATGTGGACGAGTTAGATMGACTAGTCATATTAACATCACTCTTCTATAAACAGCTGGGCAGTGGCCCAGGCACCAAGTGGGTCCATACTGTCTTTTACAACATAACTGTCAAGATCCGTCTTGGAAAACAGAGAAAAAGATTGATTTGAAGAAGACGAAAAAGATCTATCATGTTTCATTGACATGGATTGATTCATACTGTCTTGAGGGCAGGATATAAGAGAAAGAACACCTTTGATAAAGCATCTTATTTATTGATAAGGAAGATGTTACTCACCAAGTCAGATCCCCTTTGACTGAAGCTGGAGACTAGAATTTTGCATCCAGGAAGGTTGGAAATCCTATCTGACTGCCTCCGTGAAGCTTCTCTGGCTTCAGACAAGACAATCTCGTCTTGATGTATGTACAGTGCCTTCAGAAAGTATTCACACCCCTTTACTTATCCACATTTTGTTGTGTTCCCGCCTGAATTTAAAATGGGTTCAATTGAGTGTGTGTCACCGGCCTACACACAATACCCCATCATGTCAAAGTTAAACAAGTATTCAACCCCTTTGTTATGYCAAGCATAAAAATGTGCTTAACAAGTCACATACAGTAATACGTTGCGTGGACTCACTCTGTGTGCAATAATAGTGTTTAACATTATTTTTGAATGAGTACCTCATCTCTGTACCTCACGCATACAATTATCAGTAAGGTCCCTCAGTCGAGCAGTGAATTTCAAACACAGATTCAACCACATTGACCAGTGAGGTTTTCCAATGCCTRGCAAAGAACGGCACCTATTGAATGGTTAAAATAAAAACAAAGCAGACATTTAATATCCCTTTGAGCATGTTGAAGTTATTAATTACACTTTGGACGGTGTATCAATAAACCAAGTCACTACAAAGATACAGGCGCCCTGCCTAACTCAGTTGCCAGAGAGGAAGGAAACCGCTCAGAGATTTCACCATAAGGCCAATGGTGACATTAAAACAGTTACGGAGTTTAATGCATGTGATAGGAGAAAACTGAGGATCAACAACATTGTACTGTAGTTACTCCACAATACTAAACTAATTGACAGACTGAAAAGAAGGAAGCTTGTACAGAATAAAAATATTCCAAAACATGCATCCTGTTTGCAAAAAAAAGGCACTAATGTAAAACTGCAAAAAAATGTGGCAAAGAAATTAACTTAATGTCTTGAATAAAAAGCGTTATGTTTGGGGCAAATCCAATACTACACATCACTGAGTACCACTCTTCATATTTTCATGCATGGTGGTGGCTGCATCATGTTATGGGTATGCTTGTCATCAGCAAGGACTAGGGAGTTTTTTTAGGATAAAAAGAAACAAGCTAGAGCTAAGCACGTGGYAAATCCTAGAGGAAAACTTGGTTCAGTCTGCTTTCCAACCGACACTGGGAGACAAATTCACCTTTCAGAAGGACAATAACCTAAAATACAAGACCAAATACACACTGGAGTTGCTTACCAAGATGACATTGAATGTTCCTGAGTGGCCTAGTTACGGTTTTGACTTAAATTGGCTTGAAAATCTATGGCAAGACTTGAAAATGGCTGTCTAGCAATGATCAAGAACCAACTTGACAGAGCTTGAATAATTTATAAAAGAATAATGTGTAATATTGTACAATCCAGGTGTGCAAAGCTCATAGAGACTGACCCAGAAAGACTCAAAGCTGTAATACCTGCCAAAGGTGATTCTAACATGTATTGACTCAGGGGTGTGAATACTTATGTAAATTAGATATTTCTGTATTTAACTTTCAATCCATTTGCAAACATTTCAAAAAAAAAACAATCACTTTGTTATTACTCCGTTTTGTGTGTAGATGGGTGAGAAAAACATATATTTAATACATTTTGAATTGTAACACAGGTTGTAACACAACAAAATGTGGAATAAGTCAAGGGGTATGAATACTTTCTGAAGGCACTGTAGACATGGTTTTCTGTGATGTGTGTTTGTTCTCCTTGTAAAACCCAGTTTAGTTTTGATCACACACTATGTTTACTGCCCCTTGTTGAATGGTAGTAACCATTCATCTGTAGGAAGTCATTACTCTCTGATTTATATTTGGCTCAGACCTTAGATGCTAGCACAGCCAATAACGGGCAGAATAAGAGAGGATGCATGCGAATGAGAGAGAGGAGTGGTAGCAGCAATGGAAATAATTGCTTATTATCAGTTTATTGCTCTTTTTGTCCCTTTGCTTCTTCCTTTATTTATAGAATTTCAGAATACGAGAACAGAAAAACAGTACAACATCCCCAACCCCTAAGATCTAAGCACTTCTCGACTGGACACTTAGCGTGGTCGACTGGAAATGAAGGGACATGTTTTTTAGCAAAGCTGTGAGTTTGCAGGTACCTAAAAAAGTGGGTGTTGGGAATATTATTGGTCAACCCTCAGAGTTTTGAATGAGCCGATGTGTCAATCTGCGATGCCGGGAAGACATGATTAGATGTTAAAGGGGAGAAAGAAGCACTTTGGTTGTTTAAGGCAATTTTCGGGAATTGGGACCAGARTTTTTAAGTTCTTGACAATGGGATTCAAAACATGGGTGCCAAGGTTCATGGGCAGTGGGGAGCACAGGAACGAGACAGGAGAAGTTGGAAGGCTTGACTGTAGCTCCATGAAAGCCCAAATTGGACCATCCTTGTTTTCAAATGTCGAAACCAAATAAACACATTTGGATATATTTGCTGACCAGTGGTAGTGTAAAAAATTGGAAAGGCCCAGCCCGCCTGCAGGTTTAGGTCTATCTAGATATATCTCTCTCATTTGTGGATTTTACTTATCCCCAAACAGTGTCAGATTGCATCACAACCTATCATTGTCAATATGATAGTGTTGGAATAAGGCAGATGGGACTGATCCCTTCTGTTAGTGAACCTTTCACCTCACACATGCAAACGCGCACACACACACACACACACACACACACACACACACACACCACACACACACACACACACACACACACACACACACACACACACACACACACACACACACACACACACACACACACACACACACACACACATGTCCTCTCCGACATGGGCGGTTCATATACCTACTGTATACAGTTCATAATCTGGTATAAACATTTTCCCTTCTGCTGTCAGCACAAGGTGGCTTAAAGGCGATATATGCTCCTAGCATAACAAACTGTCATGGGGCCAATCTTGTTGATACTCAGCAGAATGAGTTGTGTGTCTGCGTCAATTCAATGCTTTCAGAGTGACACTGATGTTTTCTGAATGGACAGCATTGCATCATGGAGTGATGATACCTAGCCAAAGGAGCGGGGGAGCTATAGCTGCCTGTTTTGGTTGGTAGAGAGATGGGTGGGCTTCAATACCACAGTCCAAGGGCAACGTTGTTATCTCTCCAATGTGTACGGATGGGGAATCCATGGTTATGTGTTTGTGTGTGCCCGTGTACTTGCCTGCCTTCCTGTGTGTGTGTTTAAGTGTGTGTGTATGTGTGTTTAAGTGTGTATCTCATGTATTTTCTCTGGAAGGCCTTAACGTGTTAGCGTGTGTGTGAGCCACAAATTTCACAGCCCCATTAAAGTGATGAAATCAGGCGTTGTAATTAGCATCATTATGCCAGAGGCGCGAGAAGCTCTCGCTCATGTACAGTAGGTTATGTAGGCCTGTAGATAGATTTAACCCAAGAGGAGGAGGGTTTAGTATAGCGCACGGAGGATGGAACCTAAGCCTTCTCTCTATGTGTTGTTCATTTGTGAAGGGCTAGAACGTGCTAACCTTCGGGTGCACCGTTCAAAATGAACTGTCTATATATCGCTGAATCCCTACCTTGTCCCTGTACACACACACACACACACACACACACACACACACACACACACACACACACACACACACACACACACACACACACACACACACACACACACCACACACACACACAGACACACAGACACACAGACAGAGTTCCAGACACATTGAGGAGAACAAGTGATGAGTACACAACCATTAGGATTCTCCGTCACCAATGCTTGCTCCTGTTACAGAGGAGCAGGGGTCTTAAATGAGAACAAGGAGAGCAGATATAAGATATGAGGTCATATATTTGTCTACAGTAAGCACTATTGTCTCTTATGTGGGAGCAATGCTTTCTCTCTTGGTCGCTTGCTTTCCTTCAGCTTGCAAAACAGTAAGCGCCGTGTAAAATGTTGTTAATGACGTGTCATAATGTGTTTATTGTCACGTGTGAGTTCTCAGATGGATTATGGTTTATTGGACAGTAATTATCTGCACTTTCGTAATACAGAGCAATTTGTGTGTGTGTGTGTGTGTGGTGTGTGTGTGTGTGTGTGTGTGTGTGTGTGTGTGTGTGTGTGTGTGTGTGTGTGTGTGTGTGTGTGTGTGTGTGTGGGTGTGTGTGTGTGTGTGTGTGTGTGTGTGTGTGTGTGTGTGTGTGTGTGTGTGGTGGTGTGGGGACTGGTCGTTGACGCTTGATGTCACTCATCCTTTCTGTTGCCATAACTCATGGTTATGGTATGTACAAAATACTGTGTCAATGTGCACATATTTATCTATCTAGTCTATTCATTACTACGTATCAGTTGTGCTAGTGTTCCATTAAAATGGACTTAATTAGTGAATGAAGCGCCCAGTGAACGCTCCTGAACCTTAAACAATCCTTATATTATAGATGGTCATCTGGAGAGATGACATGTATACAGTACATTTGTATATGTAATGATTACTAACTGAACAAACTAGCCACAGCGAGTTAGAGGAAGGGGTCGAACACGGTCATACACTGTACTCAAACACAGTCTTTCCATTAAGTAAACAGGATGTTAATGTTTAAAAGAAACCACAAAATGCAGAGGTCAAACCATGCCATCCCCTCCATCATGTCAAGTGTCTGTCTCTCAGGTTCAAGTGTCACAAGTGGTTGAACTCGAAACGATACAGGGGTAATATACTATTGAATGTCAGTGAAATGAAGGAGCACAGTACTCATCATCAGACCAACAGTATTTTTCTCACAGTGTTTTTCTCCATATCAGCTGCTCTTCTTGCGCTCCGAGGTGCAATGCAGTAGCCCGGTCCAAGATCTGTTTGTGCTCTTGCCAACCACCTCTGTCATTGTCAAACAAAACACGTCTGGCCTGGCAACGAGTGACAAGGAGTTGGCATGATAGCATAAACAGACTGGCACTCAGGCTAACATATGCAGTTGAATACAGAGCATATCCCTGCTCAGCAAGTGAAATGATTATATATAGTCATTGTGATTGTTGTGATAAAGTCTTTTTTTTATGTAGTTATAATAAATAATAATAATACATTTAATTTATAATGCGCTTATTGAAAAACACCCTCAAAGTGCTAAAATGTTATATGAGGTAGTCTACTGGGGCTGGAAATAGTTGGGGTATGGGGTCGTAATTTACTGGGATCGTAATTTACTGACCAAAGACAGTTACAGGTACAATGTACAGAACACTACAATGTGCAGGTAACTGCCAAAATAAAGGAAACACTTGAGTAAATGAGGGATACAAATTATATTGAAAGCAAGTGCTTCCACACGGGTGTGGTTCCTGAGTTCCTTAAGCAATTCAAATCAATGCTTAGTGTCATGTATAAAAATGCCCAGTTGCATTTTAGAGATCTCAGTGGTCTAGAAATCTCAGTGACTTTGAAAGAGGGGTCTCAAAGGAGCAAATCAAATCACATTTTATTTGTCACATGTGCCAAACACAACAGGTGTAGATCTTACCGTGAAACGCTTACTTACAAGCCCTTAATCAAGTTAAGAAAATATTTACTAAATAAACTAAAGTAAAAAAATATATAAAAATTAACACAATAAAATAACAATAACAAGGRTATATAAGGGGGTACCGGTACCGAGTCAATGTGCGAGGGTACAGGTTAGTCGAGGTAATTTTTACCTGTAGGGTAGGTGTAAAGTGGCTATGCATAGATAATAAACAGTGAGTAGCAGCAGTGTAATTAGTCCGGGTGGCCATTTTATTAATTGTTCAGCAGTGGCTTAGGGGTTGAAGCTGTTAAGGAACCTTTTGGACGTAGSCTTGGTGCTCCGGTACCGCTTGCCGTGCGGTAGCAGAGAGAACAGTTCATGACTTGGGTGACTGGAGTCTTTGACAATTTTTTGGGCCTACCTCTGGCACAGCCTAGTATATAGGTCCTGGATGGCAGGGAGCTTGGCCCCAGTGATGTACTGGGCCGTACGCACTACCCTCTGTAGCGCCTTACGGTTGGCTGCCGAGCAGTTGCCACTCCACTTGGGTGATGCAACCCGTCAGGATGCTCTCGATGTAGCAGATGTAGAACTTTTTGAGGATCTGGTGACCCATGCCAAATCTTTGCAGTCTTCTGAGAGGGAAAAGGTGTTGTTATGCCCCCTTCACGACTGTCTTGGTGTGTTTGGACCATGATTGTTGGTTGGTGATGTGGACACCAAGGAACTTGAAACTCTCGACCCGCTCCACTACAGCCCCGTCGATGTGAATGGGGGCATGTTCGGCCCATCTTTTCCTGTAGTCCACGATCAGCTCCTTTGTCTTGCTCATGTTGAGGAAGAGGATGTTGTCCTGGCACCACACTGCCAGGTCTCTGACCTCCTCCCTATAGGCTGTCTAATTGTTGTCGGTGATCTGTTGTGTCTACAGCAAACTTAATGATGGTGTTGGAGTCGTGCTTAGCCACGCAGTCGTGGGTGAACAGTGAGTACAGGAGGGGACTAAGCACCCACCCCTGAGGGGCCCCCGTGTTGAGYATCCYCGTGGCTTATGTGTTGTTGCCTACCCTTACCACCTGGGGGCGYCCCGTCAGGAAGTCCAGGATCCAGTTGCAGAGGGAGGTGTTTAGTGCCAGGGTCCTTAGCTTAGTGATGAGCTTTGTGGGCACMATAGTGTTGATCGCTYAGCTGTAGTCAATGAACAGCATTCCAGCCACACCAATGTGTCGGAGGAAACACCGTACACCTGGTGAGTGTGTCAGCGTGCATGCGCCCGGCCCGCCACAGGAGTCGGTAGAGRGKYATGAGAKAAGGAGATCCCTGCCYGCRAAACCCTCCCCTAACCCGGATGACGCTGGGCCAATTGTGCGCRGCCCCATTGGCTCGTGGTGGCCCAATGCCCTATTTARACATCTTATGTTGGTGTTTCCGTTATTTTGGCAGTTACCTGCATCTCCTCTGACACTTTTACAGGTTGTTGTCTTTGAAACCCTGTACCTGTGAAATGGTTGGTTAGTTTTATTTGAGAGGTTGAGTTATCAGCAGTGGCACACAGTTAGCCTATTATTAMAAAGATGTTTAGAGGTTCTGTTTTACTGACAAAGGCCATAGAAATGGAGGAATATGTATCTGAATGTGTTGAGGTCATGTTGAATGGCTAATACTAACTAGCTTTTCATCCAATTAGCGACAGATATGTTTCCATCAAATTGACTTGTGCGTAAAAGGCTGCATGATGACATAATGCACATAAAAATAACTTTTGCGGTTAAATTCCCATGTACCGAATAAAAAATACAAGTTAAATGGGTTTCCATGGTATTTACTGATGTTTTTGTTGTTGCGTTATATAACAAATGAGTCCACTCTGGCCTTGGCACATGAGCTCTAGCCAACACCTCGCACTCGTAGATACAGTGCGGGTAGGCTACCTACTATACATAATGAGCTGTCTCTTATACACATCTAGATGTGTATAAGAGACAGGCCTCCCCACTGGGCACAGACATCAGTTCAACACCTAGTTTTGATTTACATTTGGTTGAGTTGTCATCTAATGTGAATTCAACATGAAATGAACAAAAAATGTCTCCATTTCATTGGATTTAGATGAAAAGTTTGGTGGGGAAAAAAACCTTTTTGCAAATCCAATCAGATTTACACGTCGATTCAACGTCATCAACATAGATTTTTGGGGTTGAAATGATGTGGAAACAATGTTGATTCAACCAGTATTGCCCAGTGGGTGGTTAATGTAACACGTCAAATCTGGTTGAGATATCACCAAAAATGTTACTAAATGTCTCCCTCARATGGTTAGTTTTTGAAATMATGTAATGTGATTGCCCCAAGGATATTAGCTAGATATAGATATACAAACTATTTTGCGATGGTCAGACAAACCACTGTGGATACACTGGATATACAGTCAGGTCCATAATTATGGGAACCCTTGATAATACAATTCCTCAGAGAAAGTGGATTTTGTTTAGTAATAAAAAATTATTTAAAAAATATATGGTTCTACATTTTTAGCACCCATGTTTTTTTAAATAATACTCTTGCACCCTCCCRTTGCGAGGATAACAAGGCTGAGCCTTTTTTTATATTTTTTTATATGAAAAATAGATTGGAGAACATGTTAGGAAGGATCTTACAGAATCTTTCCAGATCCATGATATGCTCTTATAGACTGCCCTCTTCAATTCAAACCACAGGTTTTCAATTGGGTTCAAGTCCGGAGACTGAGATAACCATTGCAAAATGTTGATTTTGTGGTAAATGAAACATTCCTTTGTGGATTTTGATTAGTGCTTGGGGTTATTGTGTTGCTGGAAGATCCACTTGAGGCCAAACGTCAGACTCCTGGCAGAGGCAACCAGGTTTTTGGCAAAAATGTCTTGGTACTTGGTAAAGTTAATGATGCTGTTGACCCCAGGACTAGCGTCATAACACCATATTTTACCGTAAGTATGAGTTACTTTTCTGCATATGCTTCTGTTATTCAATGCCAAACCCACCACTGGTGAGTGTGGCCAAAGAGCTACAGTGCCTTCGGAAAGTATTCAGACCCCTTGACTTTTTCCATATTTTGATTTGTCACAGCCTTACTCTAAAATGGATTTTAAAATCTACACACAATACCCCATAATGACAGTGAAAACAGGTTTTAWMTWTTTTTGCTAATTTATMAAKATMTATTCAGACCCTATGCTATGGCACTCAACTGAGCTCAGCCTCATCCTGTTTCCATTGATAATCCTTGAGATGTTTCTACAACTTGATTGGAGTCCACCTGTGGTAAATTCAATTGATTGGACATGATTTGGAAAGGCACCATGACCCTCAGGTCAAAGGAATTGTCCATAGAGTGCCGAGACCACCAAGAGTCTTCCTAGAGCTAGCCGCCTGGCCAAACTGAGCAATCGTGGAAGAATGGCCTTGGTCAGGGAGGTGACCAAGAACCCGATGGTCACTCTGACAGAGCTCTAGAGTTCCTCTGTGGAGATGGGAGAACCTTCCAGAAGGACAACCTTCTGAGCCACTCCTCAATAAAAGGTACATCACAACCTGCTTGGAGTTTGCCAAAAGGCACCTAAAGACTCTCAGAACCATGAGAGCCAAGATTCTCGTCTGATGAAACCAATATTGAACTCTTTGGCCTGAATGCCAAGCGTCATGTCTGGAGGAAACCTGGTACCATCCCTACGGTGAAGAATGGTGGTGGCAAAGTCATGCTGTGGGGGGGGGGGGGGGTGTTTCAGCGGCAGGGACTGGGAGACTAGTCAAGATCGAGGCAAAGATGAATGGAGCAAAATACAGAGAGATCCTTGATGAAAACCTGCTCCAGAGCTCTCAGGACCTCAGACTGGGGCGAAGGTTCACCTTCCAACAGGACAACAACCCTGAGCACACAGCCAAGACAACGCAGGAGTGGCTTCAGGACAAGTCTCTGAATGTCCTTGAGTGGCCCAGTCAGAGTCCGGACTTATTATTATTTTTTTATTTTTTTTATTTAACCTTTATTTAACCAGGCAAACCTGATCGAACATCTCTGGAGAAACCTGAAAATAGCTGTGCAGCAACGCTCCCCATCCATCCTGACAGAGCTTGAGAGGATCTGCAGAGAAGTAATGGGAGAAACTCCCCAAATGCAGTTATGGAAAGCTTTTAGCGTCATACCCAAGAAGACTCGAGGCTGTGATAGCTGCCAATGGTGCTTCACAAAGTCCTGCTGATTAAAGGGTCTGAATACTTTTGTAAATCTCATTTTTATTTGTAATAAGTGGGGGGGTGGGGGGAAAAACGATTAGAATAAATCTGTGACGTAACAAAWTGTGGAAAAGTCGAGGGGTCTGAATACTTTCCGAAGGCACTYCATATTTCATGTTATCTGCCCATAGCACTGGCTAAKGTTTGATAAATGGCATTGGCACTTGGATTGGAACCAGTGCTATGTTCAGATGACATAAAAACAGAGCTCCTTGGRCACGCACACCAGTGGTGGCTCAGTGACGTTATCCCCGCAAGGGTAGAGTGCCAGACCATTCAATACAGGGGTGCCAATCATTTTGACCCCTATGTTTTTAGTTGATTTTTAGTTGTATTACTAGTTCAACAACATCTCTTTATCTGAACAACTGTAATAGCATAACATTATGTTGTTTCCCATTTTTTTGGAGCATACAAATATAGCTCTGTATTTGTATAATTGATTTTACACAGTATTTTTGGGCTCATATTTATCAAGGGTGCCCATAATTATGGACCTGACTGTACTTACTCTGTTAGGCTTGAAGAAGGCTCTCTGCCCGTACAGCCAAACAAACAGACATTGTGAGATCCTAAATGATTTATCTGAGAATACCTGGGTGGAGATCATTTGTTCGATTTCTCATTGTGTTCAAAGTCCACCGTAACATTTATGTTGGTTTCATATCAAATGTCTGTTTTTTGTAAATATGTCATATTGTTGCTACTGTTATTGTTACTACTACTACAACTACTACTACTACTATTACTACTAATATTACTATTACTACTACTACTTGCAATTAAAACAGTTCCATTTAAAAATGGCTGGCTTCACTCGTTTGGGTTGACAAATTTGTTAGCATTTCCAGTGCCGTTGAGGATTGAGTGTTTTGACTTGTTTGGGTTTTCCTTCTTCCTCCTATTTGACTGAACATCTGTTTGTAGGTCTATTCTGAGGGTTAGTAGGTTTCTGTAGGTGAACTGTTCAAAAACAGGTTGCCTGTTTCTACACAATGTCTACTAGTTCACAGAGAACTAGTACACCAGGTGCAGAGGAGGGTACAACTATGTGTCGCCGGTTTTAGTTTCACAGTGACTCAACACACAGATCTGTATAGCTGTGAAGTCATTGCAAATTCCCTTCCTTTGCAGTTGTGTTGTTTTGAAAGTAAGTAGGGGAGACCAGGGTTGGTTCCCAGCAAAACCATACTGTACATACACTGAGTATACAAAATATTAAGGACACCTGCTCTTTCCATGGCATAGACTGACCAGTGGAATCCAGATGACAGCTATGATCCCTTATTGATGTCACTTGTTAAACCCACTTCAGTGTAAATTAAGGATGAGGAGACAGGTTAAAGAAAGATTTTTGGACAATTGAGACACGGAATGTGTGTGTGTGCCATTGTCACGTTTGTATAAAGGGATCGGGAGTGTCACGCCCTGACCATAGAGAGCTTTTATTCTCTATGTTGGTTAGSTCGGGGTGTGATTTAGGGTGGGTCATCTAGGCGTTTATATGTCGATGTTGGCCTGATATGGTTCCTAATCAGAGGCAGCTGTTTATCGTTGTCTCTGATTGGGGATCATATTTAGGCAGCCATTTCCCCTTTGTGATTTGTGGGATCTTGTGTTTGTGTAGCTGCCTGTGAGTAGTCCAGAARGTCACGTTTTGTTCTGGTTTGTTTGTTTTGTTTGGTGAGTTGCTATTTATTAAAATATGTGGAACTCTACGCACGCTGCGCCTTGGTCCATTCCTTATGACGAACGTGACTGAGACAGGCGCAGGAATGCGTAATAGGGTTTTTTATTTACACAAATTACAGTGTGCCATGTAAAGGCATGGGGATGAAGACCAAACAAACACGTATACAAAACACAGGGTTGAGACCCAAACAAAAGAGCGAGGAGTACCTCGAATAAATACACAAGCGCACAATGATACCACACGGGACGAGACCCGTAATCATCTGCACAATACAAGCGGCACGAAAGCCAAAACAACACAGCACAGGTACTCACACGACCAACGGACAATTGAACAATAATCGACACCCCAATGGAAACCAAAGTGCACGTTTAAACAATTACAATCAGTGGGAATAGGGTCCAGGTGTGCGTAATGACACAGTTCCAGAGGGATCTGTGACAGCCATTCAAAGGGTGAATGGGCAAGACAAAATATTTAAGTGCCCTTGAACAGGGTATGGTAGTAGGTTTTATTTACCCTTTATTTAACTAGGCAAGTCAGTTAAGAAGAAATTCTTATTTACAATGACGGCCTAAACCCGGACGACGCTGGGCCAATTGTGCGCCGCCTTATGGGACTCCCAATCACAACCGGATGTGATGCAGCCTGGGACTGGTTCAAATCCAGGCTGCATCACATCCGGCTGTGATTGGGAGTCCCATAAGGCGGCGGCACTTGCACTGAGATGCAGTGCCTTAGACCGCTGCGCCACTCGGGAGCCACTGCCAGGTGCAACAGTTTAAGTGGGTCAAGAATGGCAACGCTGCTGGGTTTTTCACGCTCAACAGTTTCCTGTGTGTATCAAGAACGGTCCACCACCCAAAGGTCATCCAGCCAACTTGACACAYCTGTGGGTAGCATTGGAGTCAACATTGCCCAGCATCCCTGTCGAACGCTTTCAACATCTTGTAGAGTCTATGGGCAAAAAAGGGGAATGGGGGGGTGCGACTCAATGCTAACTATAATGCTAGTTACCACATTGCTCACATCTGTAGCCATGAAATGCTTTGAAAGGCTGGTCATGGCTCACATTAACACCATCATCCCAGACACCCTGGACCTACTCCAATTCTCATTGCAATAAAATGCAAATTAATTACATAAAAATCATACAATGTGATTTTCTGGATTTTTGTTTTAGATTCCGTCTCTCACAGTTGAAGTGTACCTATGATACAAATTACAGACCTCTACATGCTTTGTAAGTAGGAAAACCTGCAAAATCAGCAGTGTATCAAATACTTGTTCTCCCCGCTGTATATGTGCATCTGTATGCATACGTGTATGTATATGGATATACAGTATTTATTTACCAAAAAAAGATATGGGGGATTGGAAATGATGCAGACAATTACATTGATGGAAGCAACAATTTTAAGCTGATCCACCCCTTAAATATTAAGCTGATCCACCCCTTAAAAAAAAAAATACATGCTCACACACACAAAACATACACAAACAAAACATACACACACATGCATATTGACGACGCACACACACACTCACACATAGACACACTTTCACACTCTAAACACCCGCTGCTGCTACTCTGTTTGTTATCCGTTTATCTATCCTGATTGCCTAGTCACTTTTACCCCTACCTACCTGTACATTACATATTACCTCAATCACCTCAACTACTTCGTACCCCAGCACATTGACTCGGTACTGGTAGTCCTTGTATATGACCTCATTGTTGTTATTTTATTGTGTTACCATTTKCTATTTATTTTTGCTCATTTTCTTACTATTTAACTCTGCATTGTTGGGAAAGGGCTCGCAAGACCACACCTGTTGTATTCTGCCCAAGTGATGAATATAATTTGATACTTCCATAGTTCAAGAAAATAGCAACACATATAAAAACACATACAGTACATTCCCYTCACCTAAATGTTTTGTCATGCTGATGATATTAATTGACCAGGTGGATGAYTTTRTTCCAAGAATTCACACATTTTAAGTTTAGAARTATTATACATTGCCCTCTGGATTGGTAGTAATAAGCACCGGGACAACCAACCCCATGATACAATCAACCCTGGTCTCCCCTAAGTAGCCTTGCATGAGCAAGCCGGAACAGCTCATAGGAGCAGGAGCCTATCTCCTGTGTCTGTAGCGTGAGGCAGCRTGATGTACAAGTATAGCCCCTGGAAAGTATGTGGCTAGTCTATAGCAGAGCCTTACCCCCCAATCATATCTCCTTAATGCTACCTGCCTTTCAGAGACACATCAGGTCCCATTTTCCCAGTCTTTGGTATGAATCTGCCTGGGATCAAACTCTCAACCTTGCGATCTCAGGGCGGACACTCTAAKCACAAGGCCACTGAGTTGATGCTGTTATTACAGCTTAATCTACAAACTACTTGCATGCATGTGAAAACATAAACATTGATTTGAAGTGAATCTGCTGTGTGTAAGTCGAGCAATATTTATGAGCAGTAGCTTATGAAACAGATATGCATGCATACCGTATGTAACCTCTCTGTCAAAGTGTTATTAAAAACAGACAATTGTTATTCTGCAAAACACCTGTGCAAATGAACAGAATATGGTTATGCTCATCAGATGAGTGCATGCTCATTCAAACAGCATGGTAAGATGGTCATGGAAGTCTATTGCAATATAAGAACCTTCCGGTATATTGCTCTCCAAGTCTGCATTCTCCATGAACTTGACATGAAACTGACATTGTACCAATTGTACCATGTGTAAATGACACACCACTGAAAATGACTTACGGTCTCATTCAACATTTGGGGAAGGTAGGCAAATTCATATTTCTTAGTAATAGTATATACATAGATATGACAAAACTCCACATTTTAGTCACAATTCACACCTATCAAGCCTGACTCATCATAACTGGAGAAGAGCTTACCTTCAGTGCAAGGGGGAAGTCCCAGAAAATGCATTGTGGTTGCACCCAAATCAGCCCCTAACTCAAATACATGTAGCCCAAGGTAAGCAAGAGGGGCACATTTCAAGCTGAGATCCTTAGATGTCTTTCTTCTCTCTGTAGGTAAGTCATACGATATTGTGTTTTATTACATTGGGCATTGTTATTACATTCCATTACGAGATGTATTTTTAGTTACAAGTGAGCTGGTTGATGAGTAAGCAGTTGATGGTTTATAACTTTTTCAAAGATGGATGGATGTTGTCTTTGATTATTCATAGACCACCTGGGAATGGTATTGAGGGAAAACATAAATAATGTTTACTTATCGGATATCCAGACTTAAAGATCAACATCATGCCTTGAATACATGACATGAGCCATTGRTTATGCTATAGAGTGTTACACCAACAAAGACACCATTGATCCCATCATGTGTGGTAAAAGGAATGAATAATCAGTAAAGGCGTTAAATGGTATTGTTGGAGAATGATTTAGGCAAATTCACAGATAAGAACAAATGTATAAGTCAATTTTATGAAGTTGAAGACCAAGGCGAGGCGTAGCTTTATTTGTCGAGCGTGTCATTTCTCCAGCTCAGTGATTTTGTGCCCAGTGGAGCACAGCGCAGTATGCCTCTGTCAAGAAACGTGCATTTAAATCTTTGAGGTTGTGTATAGAGGCCTGTCCTCTCTTCTGATGCCTTCTAGAGTTTCTTGGACAGAATAATATACTGTACATGAGTAAATTATCATTTTTTGTATCCAGTTTGTTTGAGCCTGCTTGTCTGCCTGTAGACGAACCTACACCATCTAAAAGTAAAGAAGAAAAGAAAAAAAAAGAACAAAATCTAAGGAAGTCCATCATAAAGTAATGTAGAATCTGGAAGCCTAACACCCCCAAAATCAACTTGATTAGTGTCAGGTTTGAAACAATCCCAACCAAATGATACAAAGCTGATTACGCAAGGATTCCATGAACTGACACTGATTTCCCTCTGCCTGTCATTCAGTGAGTCAGAGTGTGAGTTGACACCCGAGCTGAGCCATGGGGTTAGGCTGTCCTGAGGGTCACTTCTGGGATGGCCTGGTCAGGAGGTGTATGACCTGTCAGATGGTCTGCCAGCAGCCTCACCACCACCTCAGATGCATRGAGTTCTGTGGTAAGTTCACACACACAAACGCTCACCGGAGGAAATAACACATACACTTTTAAGAAGTCAATGAGAGGCCATTGCACCACACGATTGTCCATATGACTCAGTCCTCAAAGTTATACACAGAGATACATACATGTTATATTTCKTTCTATGGTGTTATATCAGTGGGAAAAGGCTCATAGAAAGATCAATGAATCTCAAGATCCTTTTTGTGCGGTTAAGTAACAAGTATAGTCTAGTGCAATRGTGATTGATACATAGTAGCCATTTTGTGTCAAAACACAGGCATGTTATAATACGTATACCATCCCTGTGCCATTGTGTGTATGTTTGTGCAAGTGTCTCTAGGGTGTAAGGCAGTCCCAGGGCAGTACTACGACAGGCTGTTGAAGAAGTGTCTGACTTGTGCTGTGGTGTGTGGCAACCATCCCTCAGAGTGTTCCCACCAATGTCAGAGTGAGTGTGAACAGTATTATTTTTGTATCACATATGTTCTCTCTCTCTCTCTCTCTCTCTCTCTTTCTCTGTAAAACACTCACACACACACACACAGGCAGGTACACACATATACACACACAGCTCTCACAAACAGTCATAAGAGTTGTACACTACTAAATAATTAATTGAGCCTACAGCCATCTCCAAAATAGTTTCTGGCTGATGATCCAATATTTAGACATTTTTTATTTTGAAAATTGGTCCAAAAATCCATGACCCAGAAGTACTTTTTTAGTGTTGCTGTTGACACGCTGATCATGTGATGAGTTCGCAAATCAAATGCCCCACCTGTGCTGCCACCGAACAGTGAAAAACAACTAAGTTAACCTTTATTTATTGTAATTTAAATTAGTTTGTAGTAGTTAAGTGTTGAGTTAGATTACATARTGTAGCTACCTTAATCGTTATTTTAAGTTATTTCAACGACTTCACAGCAATTTCTCYCTAACCGAAATGTAACTAGCTAGCAGGCTCAGCTAAATACAAATCCCTCTAGATACAGTGTGCAGGGCTGTCATCAAGGCAAAGGCTGGCTATTTGAAGAATCTCAAATATAAAATATATTTTTTWATTGTTTAACATCTTTTTGGTTACTACATGATTCCGTATGTGTTATTTCATKGTTTTGATGTCTTCACTATTATTCTACAATGTGGAAAATAGTAAAAATAAAGAAAAAKCTTTGAATGAGTAGGTGTCCTAAAACTTTCGACCGGTAGTGTACATACCCCATCAGACACGCCACTATGGGTTTCTTCACGGAACACAAACCAAAACAGATTGAATGAGTCGCTCAGTTATGTGTAGAGTCACGTCATCATGGAATGATCTCCCACCAGAGGTTTCTCAAGCAAAAAGCAAGTTTAGCTTTAAAAAACWGACAAAAAAAGAKCCTGCACCTCTCCTCTTTCTAAAGATCTAATTTAACTCTACTGTATATYAGAATATGAATATGTACTGTATATATGAATAGTGCAAATAGCATTTTTTTGTTGTTGTTTCTTGGTGTCTTCCCAATATACAGTGCCTTCAGAAAGTATTCACGCCCCTTGACTTTTTCCACATTTTGTTGTGTTACAGCCTGAATTTAAAATGGATTCAATTGAGATGTTTTTGTCACTGGCCTACACACAATCCACATATTGTCAAAGTGTAATTATATATATTTTTTTACTAATTAATAAAAAATGAAAAGCTTAAATGTTATGAGTCAATAAGTAATCAACCCCTTTGTTATGGCAAGACTAAATAAGTTCAGGASTAAAAATTTGCTTAACAAGTCACACAATCAGTTGCATGGACTCATTCTGTGTGCAATAATAGTGTTTACCTTGACTTTTGAATGACTACCTCATCTTTGTACCCCACACATACAATTATCTGTAAGGTCATTCAGTTGAGCAGTGTTCAAACACAGATTCAACCACAAAGACAGGGGACGTT
Source organism: Salvelinus sp. IW2-2015 (assembly GCF_002910315.2). Lineage (NCBI taxonomy): Eukaryota > Metazoa > Chordata > Actinopteri > Salmoniformes > Salmonidae > Salvelinus > Salvelinus sp. IW2-2015. The sequence goes on along the minus strand of NC_036848.1, from coordinate 30,201,419 downwards.
TTTCAATGCCTTGCAAACAAGTGCACCTATTGGTAGATGGGGGGGGGGGGGGCATATATTGAATATCCCTTTGAGCATGGTGACGTTATTAATGACACTTTGAATGCTGTATCAATACACCCAGTCACTACAAAGATACAGGCCTCTCTCCTAACTCAGTTGCCGGAGAGGAAGGAAACCACACAGTGATTTCACCATAAGGCCAATGTTGACTTTAAAACAGTTACAGAGTTTAACGGCTGTGATAATAGAACACTTTGAATGCTGTATCAATACACCCAGTCACTACAAAGATACAATGTTTATCAACAATGTTTATCAACATTGTAGTTACTCCACAAAACTAACCTAATTGAAGGGTGAAACGAAGGAAGCCTGTACAGAATGTAAAAACAATCCAAAACATGCATCATGTTTGAAAKAAGGCACAAAAGGGAGTTTTTCAGGGTAAAAATAAACAGAATGGAGCTAAGCACAGGCAAAATCCTTGAGTAAAACCTGGTTTAGTCTGCTTTCCACCAGACACTGGGAGATGAATCTTTCAGCAGGACAATAACCTAAAACACAAGGCCAAATCTACAGTACACTGGAGTTCCTTACCAAGAAGACAGGGAATGTTTCTGAGTGGCAGAGTTACAGTGTTGACTTAAATCTACTTGAAAACCTATAATCAAGATAAGACAAAACTAGAGCCTGCAGGACTTYCTTWMTGGAGTGTGGTGTCAAAAAAGTAGAGCATCTCTTTATTACGGACAGACGTCTCCCCATCTTTACAACCATTGAATATATATGCATTGACCATYACTGTTTACAATCAATCAAATTTATGCCCTTTTTACATCAGCCGATGTCACAAAGTGCTATACAGAAACCCAGCCTAAAACCCCAAACAGCAAGAAATGCAGATGTAGAATCACAGTGGCTAYGAAAAACTCCCTAGAAAGGTAGGAACCTAGGAAGAAACCTAGAGAGGAACCAGGCTCTGAGGGGTGGCCAGTCCTCTTCTGGCTGTGCCGGGTGGAGATTATAACAGAACATGGCCAAGATGTTCAAACGTTCATAGATGACCAGCAGGGTCAAATAATAATAATCACAGTGATTGTAGAGGGTGCAACAGGTCAGGAGTAAATGTCAGTTGGATTTTCATAGCCGAGCATTCAGAGTTAGAGACAGCAGGTGCGGTAGAGAGAGAGAGTCAAAAACAGCAGATCRGGGACAAGGTAGCAGGTCCGGTGAACAGGTCAGGGTTCCATAGCCACAAGCAGAACAGTTGAAARTGGAGCAGCAGCACGACCAGGTGGACTGGGGACAGCAAGGAGTCACCAGGCCAGGTAGTCTTGAGGCATGGTCCCAGGGCTCAGGTCCTCCGGGAGGGGAGGGAGAGGGGGAGAATTAGAGGGAGCATACTTAAATTCACACAGAACACCGGATAAGACAGGAGAAATACTCCAGATATAACAGACTGACCCTAGCCCCCCGACACATAAACTATTGCAGCATAAATACTGGAGGCTGAGACAGGAGGGGTCGGGAGACACTGTTTCCCCGTCCGACGATACCCCTGGACAGGGCCAACCCGGCAGGATATAACACCACCCACTTTGCCAAAGCACAACCTCCACACCACTAGAGGGATATCTTCAACCACCAACTTACTACCCTGGGACAAGGCTGAGTATAGCCCACGAAGATCTCCCCCTCGGGCACCAACCCGGACAGGAAGATCACSTCAGTGACTCAACCCCCTCCTAGGGATGGCATGGAAGCCAGTGACTCAGCCCCTGTAATAGGGTTAGAGGRAGAGAATACCACACTGTAAAGAATATTGTGCCCCTTTAACTTAAACTTTTTTGGTAACTATTTGCATCAGCTTTTTAAGTAAATCCAACAAGGGATCTTTAAAGTGTAATATACATTGCTTTTAGTGTATAACAAATATATTAAGTGCAAACAACTAACTGGATCTCAAAAATGAATTTCATTCAACTTCATTTTATCAGGTTKAGAACAGTTTTTTTGTTGTTGACCTGCTTAAGTCCTTCAAATCCCAGAACTAATGTTACAAGTTTGATATACATGTACATTTGATATACATGATATATATGTAATCAGCTACAGAACTAATATTGTACGTTTAATTTGCTGAATCTACTCAGTATCGTAATTGATATTCTATGTTTTATCTACAAATGTTTTTTGCTCAGTTACTTATGGTACTCAGGTTAGTAAAATGTATTTAAATTGGGTTCCTACTACTCAAATATATACTCACAACTATACTTAAAAAGCTGATGCAAATAGTTACCTCAATATACTTGGGATAAAAGTATTATTTCTATACAAAAAGAAACAACAGTGTTCAACTTCAGACACCTTTGTTTTGAATAAATGTCAWCATTTTATAATTTCTTAAWACTTCAATCTCAAATTGCCCCTTAAAGTTTCTCGAAAATCGACCAAGTTTCAATAATTRATATTTGTCCCGGGAAATACCTCAAAAATCAGAAGTGCGAATTTAAAGCTTTTAAAACCAAGATATCTTTACTCGGGTTTCTCCCAAAATAAGATTGTTGCTGTMCCACTTTGTAAATATTTTACAGCAAGTGAAACTGATATTAAAGAAACTATAGAGTAACTTTGATCGACAATGGCATTGTTGTGAATTGCTAYACAGGCCGGTTTTGAGGTTTATCATGTTCTACAATTAATTCTACGCATATCAGCTGTAGGCTACCTCAACACAGAGCGMTCCCCGAGTTGGCCATAGCGTTGTCAAATCATACAAACATTGTAACGGCAGTCAAACAAAAGTTAAATGACCAAAGTTGCTAAGCTTGCTAGATAACCTCCAACGAATGACATAATATGTCCTATTTGGTCAAATCGGATGGATTTGATTATACAGGTAGGAAAATGCTTAAATATCAAGGTATAACGGGGACCAAAATCCATATCTACTCTCAAACAATTTAATGGTCACATATTCTCGACCAAAGCTCTCATATGGACAGCAATACGAGACAGTGCAGAGAAGCGGGGGAAATGTTCCAACAATGTTATAGCAATATTTTGACATGTTTAGGCGAGACGTGCTTTGATAATGCCACCTATGGATTACAGAATAAAGTTAGGAATTTCCATGTGAGACAAGAGTCTGAATTCTGGGTTTCAGTGGGATTGGGACGATAGGAAAATATCATGGAATCTATTTAAGGCTATTTAAGGCTTCTACGTTGGTCATTCTAATGATAAATAATACACTTGATGTAGGCTACATGATTTCATGAGCTACAACTTCCAGTTTTCCATACAGAAATCAACTAACCGACTACTGTGTACAGACAGAGATTCAMTGAAAAAAAATCACCTTGATTGATTATCAGACAAATCACAGGCTTTTGGTCGGGAGTATGACAGGCTACTACGCGAGTGAAGAGCAAATCCCCTTGTATAAAATGCTAGCAAAATGTTCTGATCAGCTAATATATGAGAAAACTAGAATGAAGATGATCATTAAGCACTCACCTCAATTTAGCTAACATTTTCCCCAGCCTAATTGTTACTAAATATCCAAACGGAGATTCAGCGAAAACAAAGATCTGACATTGATTCATTTATCTAGACGAGTCCCCTACACTCCTTTCAGAAATGCGCGATGGCGCTGTCCCAATCAAAACAAGTAGGGGTGCRGAGGGTGCTGTCCCAATCAAAACAAGTAGGGGTGCTGAGGGTGCTGTCCCAATCAAAACAAGTAGGGGTGCTGAGGGTGCTGCAGCATCCCATGAAAAATCTGAAGACAAAAAAATATATATTTAAAAAATATATATTTTTTTCTCACAAAATATTAAGCTGGAGCTTTAATAGTCCTGTATTAGCGGAATGATATAGACGTCGGCAGCGCCAGCGTTTCAACCTACTTGTAGAGAAATGTCAATGCCATCCTCTCTTTCATGTTGACTAAACGGTCTGACTCTGTCATAAATGACTCTGTCATACAGTACACACTTTTATTTTTTGTTGTCCTAGGCTACCTCTCTAGCCTAACTTCCTTTCATGGGCAACGTTAGTTAGTTAACATTAGCCTTGTACATCTACTGTAGCTACATATTGAACTTCCATCCACTCAGGCCAGGGGCACAATGTATGCATTTATAATCACTGGCCAGTATGGATAATTAAGTAAAACCATGAGTCCAAATCCCTATCTCCATCCATGGCTAATTTAGGAAAGGGACAATTTTTGCTAGCTGGCCACCGAGGGACAACAACACAACAAGATGCAACATTTCAAGTTGTTTCTGTCAATGACATATTGCTCTCGATGTGATTGGAGTGAAGGCAAATCCAAATATTWTTTMGGGTGCGCCAGGACCATTCATAGTTGAGCTCACTCGGTGTAGTTTAATGCCAGTCGGCTGTGATTTTATTTAAAAAAATTCAAGGGAGGCCAAATGCTCGCTGGCTTCCCTTACATTCAATGCTACGGGTGGCAACAATGTCAAACTCTTTTTAACCACACAGCATCAGATAGATGGCCTACACATACAGAGACAAAGAAACGCTGTTTCACTTGCTCGGATGATTTCTCCGGTCGGATACATCCAGCCTCTTGCGAATTGAAGGAAAATAATGAATCATAGAGACAACATCAAAATAATTGTATATGTTTTTTTCTGAATACACGCCACTGAGTGTCAATTATGCCTGTGCTTTGAATTTATGGCAACTTTTTGTGAAATAAATACACTAGGCTAAAGGCTTCCACGTAACAACCTGTTAGGATAATGTGATATTTCATTTTTTGCTTATCTGTTGCTGTGTATTTTGTCGAATTGCGACATTGGTAGAAAATATTGAAATTTCCTGGGTCTTGTCATAACCTTTTTTGGGGGAAATGTGAAGAGTGGTCCCAGGACAGTCCCAGGTTCTCGGTTACCCATGTTAATCCCTAGAGGGGACTAAGCACGCTCCTCTGAGGGGCCCCCGTGTTGAGGGTCAGCGTGGGGGATGTTTTCTTGCCTGCCCTCACCACCTGGGGAAGTCAGGAAGTCCAGGATTCAGTTGTAGAAGGTGTTCAGTCCCAGGGGCCTTAGCTTGGGATGAGCTTTGAGGGCATTATGGTGTTGAACGCTGAGCTGTAGTCAATGAACAGCATTCTCACGTAGGTGTTCCTTTTGTAKAAGTGGGAAAGGGGGGTGTGGAGTGCAATAGAGATTGCGTCATCTGTGGATCTGTTGGAGATGCATGCAAATTGGAGTGGGTCCAGAGTGTCTGGGATGATGGTGTTGCTTTGAGCCATGACCAGCTAGCCTTTCAAAGCATTTCATGGCTACAGGTGTGAGTGCTACGGGGCGATAGTCAGTTTACCTTGGCGTTCTTGGACACAGAGACTATGGTGGTCTGCTTGAAACATGTAGGTATTACAGACTCGGTCAGGGAGAGGTTGAAAATGTAAGTGAAAACACTTACCAACTTGTTAGCGCATAGAAGGCATTTAGCTCATCTGGTAGGCTTGTGTCACTGGGCAGTACATGGCTGGGTTTCCCTTTGTAATCCGTGTAGAGCCGGTGTAGTAGAATTTGATCTGTCCTGTATTGACGCTTTGACTGTTTGATGGTTCATCTGATTATTTATAAGAGTCCGGGTTTGTGTCCCGCTCCATGAAAGCGGGAGCTCTAGCCTTTAACTCAGTGTGGATGTTGCCTGTAATCCATGGCTTTGGGTTGGGATATGTATGCACTGTCACTTTGGGGACAACGTCATCTATGCACTTTTTCATGAAGCTGGTGACTGATGTGGTAAACTCCTCAATGGCATCTGATGAATCCCGGGAACATATTCCAGTCTGTGCTAGCGAAACAGTCCTGTAGCTTAGTTTTCGATTGAGCTTGTCACTGGTACTTCCTGTTTGAGTTTTTGCTTGTAAGCAGGAATKAGGAGGATAGAGTTATGGTCAGATTTGCAGAATTGAGGGCGAGGGACAGCTTTGTATGCAGCTCTGCTTCTGGAGTAAAGGTAATRTAGAGTATTTGTTCCCTTTAGCTGCAGAGGTGAATTGCTAGTGGAAATGAGGTCAAAACGGATTTCAGTTTTCCTGCATTGAAATCAGTGATTGTACATTCGCCAATAGAACAGAGGGTAGAGGCGGTTTATTTACTCACTGACGTAGTTTCATCAGGGTGCCCCCACGTCGGACTCTATATCGCCGTCTGTTGGGGATTAGGGCCTGGTCCCATGTAAGCATTATGTCCTGCCGGAGTCAGGGAAGTAGGGTTCTTCATCCAAATCGAGGTTAGTGATCACTGTTCTGATGTCCAGAAGCTCTTTTCGGGTCAMAAGAAACAATGGTGCAAACATTATGTACAAAAATATTTAAGATCAGGGCAACAAAAAAAKKAAAAACACAAAATAGCATAATTGGTGAGGAGCCCGTAAAACTGCTGCCATACATCCCAGCGCCATTCAGCTGAAATGTATTGTCTACGTCCCAAACGGCGCCCTGTCAAAAGGCACTGGCCAAAAGTAGTGCACTATTTAGGGAATAGGGTGCCATTTCATGTCTTCTCTAATCCAGTCACATTTAAATAGGATAACCTCGGGATTAAATGCATTTGGTTTTGATCTTTTGAACTGAGAACCTCCTAGAAGTAGAGCTTTGACATTTGGAAATGGTGCATKATTATGTTTTAGACTCGCTTTGCATTACATGGATGTTATTGCAAGGTAAATAAGGATTTAAATTAAGTCATTTAAGTCATTTAATTCACCTTAAGCCCAACAGCCTGACTTGAACGCAACCTTAAGGCCTGTGGACGGGACAGTCTTCCAGAACCCTACCACCAAGGGGGGSTCCCTACTCAGTGGTCTGCCTAACTCAGTCATCCTGGTGTACTCTCTGCTGGGCTTGTGTCTGGCTCTGCTGCTGTTGACCGTGTCTTTGGCCCTGCTTGTGCTGCTGAGGAGGGCCAGCGCCAGAGGTCCCCGACCAGGGGCCACACAGAGCAGTCCCACCCAGGGCCGTGGAAGCCAGGAGGCCCAAGAGCCTAACCAGCACAGCAAGTCCTCRAAAGGTCAGTTTGGGCACAAATCTAGTCTAAAACATAGCTCAGGGCATGTCTTCATAAAGCCACTCAGAGTAGGAGTGCTGATCGGGGATCAGGTCCCCCCCGTCCATTTATTCCTATTCATTAAGATCTAAAAAGGCAAAAATGATCCTYGAACACAATCGAATAACTCAGCATGGCTTCTTTTAGCTTGTTAATCTCTCTCTGTGTGTGTATGCATTCGTACCATCTTTAGACAACCTGATGGATCCATCCCTGCCCAAGCTGAACAGTGTGACAGCGGGCCGTTCGTCCAGCCCCATAGAGACCTGTGTGTGTGTCCACTGCTTCCCTGACCTCAGAGTGCCTGGCAGAGGAGAGAAGCAGCAGAGACCCCCTCTGACCCTCTACCAGCAGGCTGTCCCCCAGGACGTTCACACTTGTGGATCATCAGAGAAAATCATCTGCTCCCCCTCTCAGCCTAGCTTCTGACAGGAGCAGAACTGAAACCGACTGGACACTACGGCAATCATAGAGATCCTATTGAATTACTAGAGGGGCTATGTCATAAACCCTCAAAGTTCCATAATGGGGTGAAAATGGCAGCAATCTTGGTCAGGGAGAAATCCAAAACCAGTGTAATTGGAATGAATGGCAGYGGCATAGGTGACSKATTTCCTMCTTTTACCTATGCAGGAAAATAAAAGTAAGGCAGGTGATGTATTAGAAATTGTGTAATGTAATTATAGTCAACCTAAAATAGTATCGTAATTATAAAAACTTTTGATACTGGTTTTACACCAATTTTCTGTACAAATACATGTAAACAGACTATATATCAACTTGTAAGTCGCTCTGGATAAGAGCATCTGCTAAATGACTTAAATGTAAATGTAAATGTATATGTCTGACTTGGTTTTCTTGGAAAACGGTGTGCTACTCTATGATACAATATCAGTACTTGTTGCATTTAGGTCTCGAAGTCATATCATCAACTGATTTGCGCCAGTGTATGGCTGTGTATTGACTGCCTTGTTTGAACGGAATGTTTGCTTGTTGGCAGTGAATTAGAAACATTTATGGTGTCATTCATAAAAAACTGGTTGGCCAGCTAGCTAGCAAACACCTATACTGTCATGCCCTGATCTGTTTCACCTGTCCCTGTGATTGTTTCCACCCCCTCCAGGTGTCGCTTATTTTCCCCAGTGTATTTATCCCTGTGTTTCCTGTCTCTCTGTGCCAGTTCGCCTTGTATGTTMCCAAGTCAACCAGCGGTTTCCCCGTTCTCCTGCTTTTWGCATTCCCCTTTTTCTAGTCCTCCCGGTTTTGACCCTTGCCTGTTTCTGGACTTTGTACCRGCCTGTCTGACCACGAGCCTGTCTGCCACTCTGTACCTCCTGGACTTTGACTTTTTTGCCTGTCCACGACCATTCTCTTGCCTACCCCTTTGGATTAATTAACATTGTTAGACTCCAACCATCTGCCTCCTGTGTCTGCATTTGGGTCTCACCTTGTGCCTTGATACACACAGAGCAGATCGATTCTTCACATTCATTGTTTTACACAATATCTTATCACAGCACTGGAAAACCAACTCCCTGACCATCATGGCTGACCTTTGGACCATCATGAGGTTCATGGCCATTCTAGTATTATAATTCCTAATTATATTATATCGCAATAAACAACCCTAMACAGATTTGACACCGCCCACTCCAGAGTAGTTTCCCCTAGGTACAGATCTAGGATCAGCTTGCCCTCCACAATCCTAACCTGAACCATTACGAGGGGGATGGGGAGGACTCTAAACTGTTCCAAGATCAGCCACATCTATGGGTAACRTCACCTGGCCTACACCACGCAGACCAGAAACAACCCTCACTGTGACGTGAGAAGTCTGGAGAGCAGAAATMAATAGGTGSTGAAGGAAAAAGGATACACAAGAAACGGTATCGAGGGAGTGACACATAACAGAGAACATGATTTATGCCTGTATGTACTCACCCCAAACAAATGACACCCGGTGCATCTCTCAGGAGACATTCACATGTGGGTGACACTCCCTGTGCCATGATTCAGCAAAGACCTCCAGTAAATCTTGTACAAGTTAATAAAACCCTGAAGCACACGAGAGTATAGATATAGATTTTTATTGTGTGTGTCTCACCATCAGTGTCCAGTTCTTGCAGCAGATAAAGTGTGGGGGATGTATTTTGACTAGCATAATAACCCTTGACCTTTTCCAGCAACATGGATAAAGGAACTCAGTTTATACCTTGGTTTTCTTTTTTAAACATACATACATACTTTAACATACATAATTAACATGTGAAAAAGAAGTACTGATTCAGTACACAAACATGCGCACAACACATGTGCACACACACACACACACACAATTAGAGCAACATGTGGCCGAAGTTTAACACTGTTGGATCGAGCCGCGGCAGGACACACACCGTGTCAGAATAGTGCTCGTCTTTTTCTTATTCACAACAACGCATCACCTGAAACATCTTCACAACCATGTCAGCAACAAAATAATTATCCCATCACAAGAAACAGACAAACCAACCAACAAACGTGAAAAAGGGCTCCACAACAGCAGTCTCATGAGAAGAAGCATACATTTGTCAAAAATACATGATTGACTGCACAACATAACAAGGACAGGGGTTCGAGGGAGGGGGGGAAACATTGGACACCGTGAACAAGGATTCAAATGACTTATAAAAATATACTTCTATATTTTCCCTGCCCTCAAAGAAAAAAAGAAAAAAAAGAGGGGGGGCTTTTCACAGAACAACAACCTCCCTTTCTCTACCTCCATCTTTTTTTCAGTCAAAAAAAAAGAAAAATGTGCGCTAGATTCATCATACAGTATTGTTAAAACTAAAAAGTTCAAACAACGATTATAGTCATCTCTTCTTGTGTTTGCAATGTTCTTAATATAATTTGTCAGCTTGTTTTGCATTCAGAGCAATAACAATGCATATAATGAACTTAGACAACCAAATGTCTTCCCTCAGAAATGTTTGGTCACTTGGGAGATGGGTGTGTGTGTGTGTGTGTGTGTGTGTGTGTGTGTGTGTGTGTGTGTGTGTGTGGTGTGGGGGGAGTGGAATTATGGATTTCAGAAAAATAATACAACGTGAAGTTGACTGTTTTTTATGAGATGTGGCCACAGTCGGATTGTTCCTTCATCTGCCCGAAACGATAGGAGAGGAGAGCGAGAGAGTGAAGCACCTCATCATCCAACAAAGGCTTCTCGTTTCTCTCTCCATTCTGCAATCTTCCCCCTCCTCTTCCTCCTTTCCGTCCTATCAAGTAGATCCTACGTAGTAGCTTCCATGCAGATTGGTTTTGGAGTGTCCTTTAGTTAGAAAGGATGCGGGATTTGTTTTCCTTTGCCTCCATTCCCACAGCTTCAATCTTCACTGATGTAGAGTTTCAGGTAGGCTTGTGTTACGTTGCCATTTTGTTGTGGCGCAACTCTTGGCGGCTGTTGACATCAGTGCTGAAGGAAGCTGACTATTCATACTCCAGAAACTGTTTATGGTAGAACAAAAGGTACCTGACAACAGAAAAAGAATCACTGATAAGATTTCACACTCAAAGATATTTTTCTCATTATCATGAGGAATTACTTATGAAAAACACAAGGGAGAGGCTACTGCATAATGATAAAATCGAAAGAATAGGGGAGATGGTGTATATTATTTCATCCAGAACTCCCGAGTGTACAAAACATTAACACACCTTCCTAAGAGCAGGTGTTCATAATGTGGCTTTGAAGTTCGTTAAAAATGAAAAATAATGTCGCTTTGAAGTCTACTGATTGACCATAAAATATAAAACTGGACTACAAGCAAGTTCAATGGAGAATCTCCAAGTGCTTTTTAGTCCTGGACTAGGCTTAAATCGACGTCTAGGAAACCTCCCCCAAAAGACAGAGGAGGTAGAAGTTGCCCCTAACCCCTGACACCAGATCTGCTATATGTTTAACCCCGTAAAGGTAAGGATTGTATGAGCTTTTAACCCATAAGAGTCTAAGCCCTCTCTAAGCCGGGGGGGCGGGGGGTTCTASATTTGAGTCATTTAGCAGATGCTGTGATCCAGAGTGGAGCAATTAGGGTTAAGTGCCTTGCTCATGGGCACAGACAGACGTTTCAACTAGTCGGCTCAGGGATTCAKACCAGCGACCTTTCGGTTACTGGCCCAACGCTCTTAACCGCTAGGCTACCTGCAGCCCAGTTCTACTAAGCTAAATGGAATTGTTTTAAGAAAGTCATACCGAGGATCATTTAGCTATTTGATTTTGAATGTTAGGACCCCTTGAAGTACCCCCCCCCAAAAAAATATATAATTTGATGAAAAACTATTAGCCCACACAAAACGCATTGACTAACAGATTCACTACACGGACTAACAGATCGTCCCCCTAAAAAATCGAAAGGAAGTTTGTTCTGAAGTGGCTGACACATCTGAGAGATAAGAAAGATCAGGACACATTTGTATTATRTTTTATTTATCTAACCCCTTATTTTTTGCCCATATATACTTGCATTAGTGTTTTCTACTGGTACCAGGGAACCTTCCGACGAGTCTTGTGAGGCCTGTGGGCATCCTAGAGCAATACAACATTACGTGAGTGTCTCGCCTTTCTACAGAGGGGGTCATATTAGTGTGTAGCCAGAACTGTTCGGACGCTACAGACAGAAGTTGGCAGATCAGCTGTACCGACTTCAGACCAGTCCCAAGACGCTTGTGGGGTTCAAAGAGCAAAGCAGAGAACACCACCCTTTCCACAGAGGGGTCAAAATACTTTGTAACCCATTCGGACGCCACAGGCGATTTTGTGAGAAGACCCAATTTTCACCACGTCTCGTGGTCTGACAAACACCGCTCTAGCGCTGCCACCGCAGACGCGGAAGTGCGACATCGGCGGATACGGTGGATTGAGACGCATTCAATGCGACAAAACAAAAAAAGAAGACATACCTGTAGCGTAACCTGACAGATTTCTGTGGGGATTTTTTTTTATTATTACGCTCATTGAATTCTCCGCAGGGGGTTAGCACAGTAGAAAGGTTGAGGTTGCAGCGGTCTGAGCTCACCCTTCACTGTCCAACACGTCCTTGTTGCTGGCCTTGGTGATGATGGCGTCGTCACACTTGAACCACTGGTCCATGTGCTGCCGGATGAACGTGGTGTAGTGACCGCTCTCCAGAGTGCCTTGGTGGTTGACCACCGCAAACAGAGAATACCTGGAGGGAGGGATGAGAGGGAGAGAGAGTGGAGGGAGGGAAAGGAGGGAAAGAGAGAAGGGGAGAGGGGGAAGAGAGAGAGAGCGAGGAAGGGAGGCAGAAAATGGGTGAGAATTGGTTCAAATCAAAGCAAAAGAGAACAGAGAAAATTCACTGTCATTATATATTGTTCTTTACATGCAACATACACTGAGTACACCAAACATTAGGAACACTTCCTCAAATGTAGTTGCAACCCTTCCTTTCGCCCTCAAAACYGCCTCAATTCGTCAAGGCAAGGACTCCACAAGGACGCTGGCCCATGTTGACTCCAATGCTTCCCACTGTTGTGTCAAGTTGGCTGGATGTCATTTGAGTGGTGGACCATTRTTGATACACAKGGGAAACTGTTGAGCGTGAAAAGAACTGCAACGCTGCTGGGTTTTGACGGAAACCAGTACGCCTGGCACCTACTAACATACCCCGTTTTAAAGGGCACTTAAAAATGTTGTCTTGCCCATTCACCCTCTTAATGGCACACATACACAATCCATGTCTCAATTGTCTCAAGACTGATTGAAGTGGATTTAACAAGTCAATAAGGGATCATAGCTTTAACCTGGAATCACCTGGTTAGTCTATGTCATGGAAAGAGCATGTTTTCGTAACGTTTTGTATACTCAGTGTAGTACCAGTGTTAGAGGGACAGTCCACTTACTTATTGTCGTTGAAAACGTCTACTGACTGCTGGTACTGTCCGTTCATCCTGTTCTCTTTACTGAAAGACACACGATCAGACAATATGTCAGCAACGATGAACAAAGACCATCACACTAAGCCATCCTCTAGCGTAATACCACACGTATACGTTACAATCATTCCTCAGAGCAGGCCTCCTGAGTGGCGCAGCGGTCTGAGGCACTGCATCTCAGTGCTAGAGGAGTCCCCACAGACCCTGGTTTGATCCCGGGCCGTATCACAACCGGCCGTGATCGGGGGACCCATAGGGCGACGCACAATTGGCCCAGCGTCGGCCAGGTTAGTGGAGGGTTTGGTCATTGTAAATAAGAATTTGCTTTTAACTGACTTGCCTAGTTAAATAAAGGTTAAATGAAGGTTAAATAAAAAATAACACCTTAACACCTCACCCTGTCTGGCACTGTTTCTAATGAGGCCCCTGACTGACTGCTTCGTCTGACACTAATCCTAGATCACAATTCCCKCCTCCGCACCAATACGGCGCATCCCTTTCATACGTACACTCGTTCATTCAACTCATGCAGTTCCAGTCATCCCTCTCTTTCTCTCTGGAGGATAGAGATCTGAGTCCATTGGAGTCCATTTGAGTCCCCTTCAGCAGCAGGTGCTGTGTTGACATGCTGCACATCAGGGGATACGCATGGGGAGTCACGGGTTGATGTGTGTGTGTGTGTGTGTGTGTGTGTGTGTGAGCGCACACCTGTGTTTGGCTAATTAAGTTAAAAACACCAATTACACACACACACGGCAAATGAACGTGGCTGGTCGGACAGCACATACACACACACACGAATACGCGCACACCTGTAGAAGTCTATGCCTCTCAATTGACTCAAGGGGCTTCCTTTCTCGGGCTCCTTCACTTCACTAGCACTGGTTTAAGAATCAGCAGGTGACGGCTACATAGCAAAGAGACCATCAGTGGACTGACTTTCACTTCTCTCGGATCAGCGCAGAGGAAGGYTAATATGAATAAAGGAAGAGTCTTCAGAGTATTGAGATGCAGCCCTGGTCTCCGCCACTGTGCGACTGGCTCATTGTTCAGACTGACCTGGAGGCCATGAAGGGAGTCATGTCCAGCTCTAAGGGGAACGAGACGTACGTAATGATCTTCCTCCGCAGCTTCGCAGAGTGTTCAAACCTCTGGGGGGGGGAGAGCGAGAGAGAGAACATGACAAAGAGAGAGGTTAGAGATATTACAGTGCGAAGGACGAACTAAAGTTGAGCTCTCACACTTGAATTTCTTTTACGCAAATACAGACAAAAAAAAAAATGCGCGCGCTCACTTTGAGGTGGAAACACGCCACAATGGGGAGCTTCTTCATAGTCAGCTGTTTGGTGGACTCCTGGTAACTATGGCAACCGCTACACTTAATCTTGGCGCCGCTCCCTAAGTGCTCTGGTCGGGTAAACCTGCAGAAGACGGACCAGGGTCAGGACCCACACAGTGTGTGTGTGTGTGTGCGAGTGTGTGTGTGTGTGTGTGTGTGCGCGCACGTACGCATGATAGAAAGATGGACAGCAGAAAAGAGAGATACAGAGAAGGTTAAAGTGATGCGTAGACAGTCAGTGAGTGTGGTGGCCCCTGAGAGACGGGGAGAGTGATGAGATACCTGCGTAGACAGTCTGTGAGTGTGGTGGCCCCTGAGAGAGGGGGAGAGTGATTAGATACCTGCGTAGACAGTCTGTGAGTGTGGTGGCCCCTGAGAGGTGGCTCTCTCCGTTGAGTGTGCTGCCGTCTCCCCCGGGGCTGAGGGGCCAGAAGGGCGTGGACGACCCCGGCAGGTCCAYACTGATGTCCCAGAACGGGTCTATRGTCGTGGAAACACCACTACAGGACYAGAGGGGAGGGGTCTGTTAGGGAATGGCTTTTGGGCTTTGACTGACCCAAAGCCTATGAATCCATCTTATGACCCCTACATTTGAGTCATTTAGCAGATGCTCTTATSCAGAGCGARTTACAGTAGCAATTAGGGTTAAGTSCCTTGGCCAAGGGCACATGAGATTTTTCACCTAGTTGGTTCAGGGATTCCAACCAGCAACCTTTCAGTTACTGGCCCCACGCTTTTAACCGCTAGAATACCTAAGTAGCCAGTTACAACACTTAAACAATGTTAGTTTGCATGCGAGTGTGAGTGTATATATAGACGAGTTAGCTGACAAAGTCACGAAAACGACACACACGCTTCAATGGGGTAGAAGTCGGAGTAGTTGTGATTCGGAATGGCTASRAACAATGACAAGAAACTGTGACGTGGGGAATCGTAAGTGGCTCGTTTCAGCTAGTTTCATCTTGTTCTTGATATGAGGTCTTGTTTTGAGTTATTTCGACTGATTTCATGTCAATCCTAATATGGCRCAAGTTCGCTAGCTAGCTAACCAACCAACAAACATCTGTAACGATGAATTTGAGAGACAACAAGTGCTCATTGTGCAAATTAACTTGTGTTTTCATTAAACTTGAGACAATTTTTAATTTTTACTTTTTACATATTGTCAACAATCTAAGCCAACCCCGTCTGTTTTGCCCCAGTTGCGCCCACGTCGGTTTTGTTGCTAAACAACCAACACGTCCATACACATTTACAAAATGTTGCARAAATGCTTCTCAATCAGTGTTGCAAACTCTACACGAAATCACAAGATTCTTTGTGAATGACTAAATATTGTGCAATACTCTATGTGTCCACCAGATGTAGGTAGAACACTATGTCAGAGTCTACACTGCCCAGTAGGGTGCCTGGCTGCTAAAACAGTGGGAGTGGAGCAACGGGTGATGCGTGTGTTAAAAAATAAATCTGTCCCACTCTCCTTGACTCACTGCAGAGAGGGGGTCTAACCAGGGCTGAGAGTGAGTGAGTGCTGGTTTGAAACCTGGTCAACATGATGCATCAATAGTACACACGCCCACACAAACAAACAGTAAGGGTGAAACACAAAGATGCAGAGGAAATAACTTTCACACTGCTGACACACACACACACAGAGAAAGATGGAGGAGCATACTGGCAGACTTGACAGGTGACGTCAGACTGCAGACCCCCGGTGAAGATTTGGTCGATGATGCAGTTGCAGTTATTGGGGTTGTTGGCCTTCTTCCCGTTATCATCTCCTTGGTGAACATCGAGAGGACAGGGACAAAACACACACACGATTGAGAATTAAAGCTTGTCGACTGCTGCCGCCCCGCCTCAGTATCAGAGAAAGACAAATCGAGAGAGAAAGAGTGAGAGAATGAGGGATGTTGAAGGAGGACACAGAGCTAAGCAAACACAATCAGCACTTATGTAAAGAGGCTCTTWGTCTGTGTCAATTAGCAGCCCCTCAGCTCAGCTCATCCAGGCAGTCAGATAGCAGACCAGCCATTTTCTTCACTCTCCTCCTCTCTAGTTCATTCTCCCCCAGTCGCTGCTCCCTTCCTTTCCCGTATCCCTGCTTTCCTCCCACCATTTGACTGTGGCAGAAGTAGAGAGCGTGGGTGCCATTTGAGTAGAGCAGTCTGCTTTCTACAATCTGATTGTCTGTACAAGTTTGTGTGTGTACATGTACAGTGCCTTCGGAAAATATTCAGACCCTTTGAGTTTTCCCGACAGAGCCTAATTCTAAAATGTATATATATATATTTTTTAATCTCAGCAATCTACACACAATACCCCTTAACGACAAAGCGAAAACAGGTTTTTAGAAATTTTACAAAATGTATTAAAACGAGAAATACCTTATTTACATAAGTATTCAGACCCTTTGCTATGAGACTCGKAATTGAGTCCTGGTGCATCCTGTTTCCATTGATCATCCWTGAGAAGTTTCTACAACCTGGAGTCCCCCTTCGGTAAATTAAATTGATTGGACATGATCTGGACAGGCACACTGTCTATAAGGTCACACAGTTGACAGTGCACGTCACAGCAAAATCCAAGCCATGAGGTCGAAGGAATTGTCCGTAGAGCTCCGAYACAGGATTGTGTCGAGGCACAGATCTGGGGAAGGGTACCCAAAAAAACTCTGCAGCATTGAAGGTCCCCAAGAAKACAGTGCCCTCCAATATTCTTAAATGGAAGTTTGGAACCACAAAGAGCTGGCCGCCCAGCTCTCGGAGGAGAAAGGCCTTGCTCAGGGAGGTAACCAAGAACCCGATGGTCACTCTGACAGATTTCCTCTGTGGAGATGGGAGAACCTTCCAGAAGGACAACCATCTCTGAAGCACTCCACCAAATCAGGACTTTATGGTAGAGTGGCCAGACGGAAGCCACTCTTCAGTAAAAGGCACATGACAGCACGCTTGGAGATTGAAACAAAGATTGAATGCCAAGCGTCACGTCTGGAAGAAACTTGACAACATCCCTACGGTGAAGCATGGAGGTGGCAGCATCATGCTGTGGGGATGTTTTTCAGCGGCAGGGACTGTGAGACTAGTCAGGATTGAGAGAAAGATGAACAGAGAAAAGTACAGAGATCCTTGATGAAAACCTGGCCCAGAGTGTTCAGGACCTCAGACTGGGGCTTAGGTTCCCCTTCCAACAAGACAACGACCCTAAGCACACAACCAAGACAACACAGGAGTGGCTTTAGGACACGTCTCTGAATGTCCTTGTGTGGCCCAGCCAGAACCTGGACTTGAACTTGATCTAACATTTCTGGAGAGACCTGACAATAGCTGTGCAGCAACGCTCCCCATCCAACCTGACAGAGCTTGAGAGGATCTGCAGAAAAGAAAAATGGGAGAAACTCCCCAAATAGAGGTGTGCCAAAGTTATAGCATCATACCCAAGAAGACTTGAGGCTGTAGTCACTACCAATGGTGCTTCAACAAAGTACTGAGTAAGGGGTCTGAATACTTATAATATATGATATTTCAGTGTTTTGTTTTATTATAAATTAGCATAATTTCTAAAATCCTGTTTTTGCTTTGTCATTATGGGGTATTGTGTGTAGATTGATGAGGGGAAAAAACGATTTAATACATTTTAGAATAAGGCTTAAAAACCTCTTTGGGCTAGGGGGCAGTATTTTGATGTCCGGATGAAAAGCGTGCCCAAAGTAAACTGCCTGTTACTCAGGCCCAGAAGCTAGGATATGCATATAATTGGTAGATTTGGATAGAAAACACTCTAAAGTTTCTAAAACTGTTAAATTATGTCTGTGAGTATAACAGTACTGATATGGCAGGCGAAACTCCGAGGACAAACCATCCAAAAAATAAACATTTTCAGCCTACCACTGTTTCCAATGGCTGACATGTTTATTATGAGGCAAAATCCTCCCAGATTGCAGTTCCTAGGGCTTCCACTAGATGTCAACAGTCTTTAGAAAGAGTTACAGGCTTGTTTTTGGAAAAATTATCTATTTTGGCTCCCATTTTGGCTGTAGTGTTTTCATGCGCGTGGATGAGAGTGTGTTCTTTGTTCTTTATCTCCGGTAAAGACAATAAAGTTTCTCCGTCTTAAATTGTATCATTTATTTACGTATTAGGGTACCTGAGGTTTGATTATAAACGTTGTTTGACTTGTTTGGAGAAGTTTATTGGTAACGTTTGGGATTKATTTTGTATGCATTTTGAAGAAACCGGTGGATTATTGACTGAAGCGCGCCAGCTAAACTGAGTTTTTGGGGTTATAAAGAAGGACTTTATTGAACAAAAGGACCATTTGTGATGTAGCTGGGACCTTTTGGAATGCCAACAGAAGAAGATCTTCAAAGGCAAGGCATTTATTATATCGCTATTTCTGACTTTCGTGACGCACCCGCCTGGTTGAATTTTTTTTTTCACGCTTTTGTATGCGGGGCGCTGTCCTCAGATAATCGCATGGTGTGCTTCGCCGTWAAGCCTTTTTGAAATCTGACACAGCGGCTGGATTAAAAAGAAGTTAAGCTTTATTTTGATGTATGACACTTGTATTTTCATGAATGTTAAATATTTCTATTATTGTCATTTGAATTTCGCGCTCTGCAATTTCACCGGATGTTGTCGAGGTGGGTCGCTAGCAYAACACCTGCACCAGGAAGGTGAAACGTAACAATGTGGAATAAGTCAAGGGGTCTGAATACTTTTTGAAGACACTGTATGTGGGTGTAAGGCTGTGTAATGTATTCGTGTTTGCCACTGTATATATAAAAAGGTAGGTCTTATAATGTAGTGTGTGTGTGTGTATGTATGTTCCTGCGCGATTCTACGCGTACGCCCCTGTACTATGATGCAAACCTTTGCAGTGGCGGTGCAACACGTCCAGGGCAGCGATGAGGAACTCGTGGGCATCCTGCTGCTCGTAGCCCGCTAGGTGGCGCGCGTGGGTCCACACCAGGTGCAGCAGTCGGAAGGGAATGTGGGGCGAACGGTGGCCCGAGTAGAACTGACAGAGAGAGAGAGGGAGGGATGAGAAAAAGAGGAGGAAGAAAGAACGGAAACGTTAAATTTAAGGGGAGAAGGAGAGGGGGAATGGAGAGAGAGAGACAGAGAGAGAAAGAGAAAGTGAGGCGAGGGAAAATAAAAAGAGGTATAAGAGAGAATAAGGGTCGGAGAAGGGGTGGGATGAAACGGGAACTTAAACCATGCAAATCCCACCACGTACTGACTCAATGTGACAACGACTTCGCTAGCTAAGTACTTCCACTACAATGGTTTTAGAGGGAGAGAGAAAATTAAAAAGAGAAGATKGTTTTGGGTTGAGAGAGATTTAGAACAAGAGCATTAGACAGCAGTAGAGGTGGGCTGGGAAAGAAAGAGGGAGGAGACTGGAGGAGGTGTGCGAGCCTGAAAGAGAGAGATATTTTGAACCCCCTTTACCTCCTGAAAGAGCTGGGACATCTCACACACCAGACAGGAGTTGGACTGCATTTCACACTTGTGTCTGTCGGACAGGAAGATTAGTCCGCAGACAGGGGTGTAATGGGTGAGGCCCTGGACGATACAGTTCATAAAACACGTGTTGCCCGGTTGATCAGACCTCGAAGACCTGAGGGAAGAGGGGAGGGTTAGAGGGTCGAGCAAGAGAGAGAGAGAAAGCAGGAGGCAGAGGAAGATGGAGATGGAGAGAGAAAGGAACAGACAGGTAAATGGGGGGGGGGGGGGAGAGCGCTTGAGAAAGACATGCAGAAACAGACATAATACCAATGCTATTGGAATATCAATTCCAGTGACAAAACCACTATAGTAAATGAGAACCAGTGGAGACATGGCTGTAACAGATGGCCACAGTGGTCRCTAGACGGAGGCTGGAGTGAACACAGCAGCCTCACACTGGCAGGAGGACAACAGGGTAAGACCCACTGAGCTGGGATACCCTGATAGGWAGGGTTGCATGCAAAGCTACCGGTAATTTACCGAAGTTACTGGCATTTTCAGTCATTTGGGTAAATAACAGGTCATCTACGGCAATCTATGGTAACWTTGGTAATGTATACTTGAATAATAGTCCCCAGTGCKCAAGAAAGCCAAGGTAACRTGCCTAAAGAACTATCGCCCCGTAGCGCTCACATCTATAGCCATGAAAAGCTTTGAAAGACTGCGTCATGGTTTTGATGTGAGCCATGACCAATCTCCATTGCACTCTACACTGCCCACCTGGACAAAAGCAATACCCAAGGTAAGAATGCTGTTCATTGACTACAGCTTATCATTCAACGCCATAGTCCACTCCAAGCTCAAGACAGTGACTGAACACCTCCCTCTGCAGCTGGATTCTGGACGTCCTGACCGGCCGCCGCRAGGCGGTGAGGGTAGGCAACAACKCATCCGCCACGCAMACCATCAACACGGGAGCCCCTCAGGGGTGTGTGCTCAGTCCCCTCCTGTACACCCTGTTCACACGCGACTGCATGTAAGASGCCAACACCGTCAAGTTTGCTGACGACACGACGGTGGTAGGACTGATCACACACACGACAATGATGCAGTCTATAGGGATGTTGTCAGAGACCTGGCAGTGTGGTGCCAGGACAACCTCACCCTCAACATCAGCAAGACAAAGGAGCTGATCGTGGACTACAGGAAACTACAGGAAACAGAGGGGCGAGAATGTGCAAAGCTGTCATCAAGGCAATGGGTGGCTACTTTGAAGAATCTCAAATAAAGTATATATTTTGATTTATTTAATACTTTTTTGGTTACTACATGATTCCATATGTGTTATTTCATAGTTTTGATGTCTTCACTATTATGCAGAAAATAGTAAACAAAGAAAAACCCTGGAATGAGTAGGTGTTTCCAAACTTTGGACTGGTACTGTAGCTACCTCAATTACCTGGTACCGCTGCACATCYACTTGGTACTGGTACTTCCTGTARATAGCCATGTTATTTTTAGACTCATTATTGTTATTCTTTATTCACTGTGCGTTTATTCCTCGTGTCTCTACGTCATTGAATGTTTTATCTTTAACTCTACGTTGTCGGAAAGGACCTGTAAGTAAGCATTTCACTAATAGCCTACACCTGTTGTTTACAAAGCATGTGACAAATATAATTTGAATTTGAATTACTTTTCATAAAATGAATCATATATACAGTATAGATGTGTTATCTGTCCATATTGTCCATGAGTTTCTAGTCGATAGACCATATGGTTCAAGAGAAAAATTGTCTAATTAATGAAAAAAAGCATCTAAATCAACAAAGGGCATTATTTTCAATTAGCCCTTCCAAAGTTTTTACACAAATGCCATGTAAACATTTACGACAAAGACATAATGACATACACTACCGTTCAAAAGTTTGGGGCCAGTCAGAAATGTCCCGGTTTTTGAAAGAAAACACCTATGTAGATCATTTCATAAAAAATTTAAAAAATGTATTTCAAAAACAAGGACATTTCTAAGTGACCCCAAACGTTTGTGTGTTAAAAAACATGTTGCCCCTGACCAGCTGCTCACCCTAGAACCCTGGGGTGAGCAAGATGTCTCCCCCCCCCCCCTACAGGGCACCATTACACACAGTACAGGGCATCTTGACAAAAAGACTTGAGATTAGCAAGCGCCGAGAGGGAGAGCGCGAGCGAGCGTGAACGTTTAGCACCTAGCAGTAGCACTATGCCATGCTGTTTAACACCACTCATCTCCAACGCTGTCTGAGCTGCTCCATAGCTGTGTGGAGGAGGAGGGGTGAGAATTAAAGAGGGATGAGAGAGAGAGGAGAGGAACGTCTTATTTCTCCACTGGACAGCACTTCCTAAATCCCTGATCAATAACATACTACTAGTGTGTGTATTTCTCTCTCTCACACACACTTTCCCAGATAAACACATTTTTCAGACACAGCCAAACAGAAGTCTCTGCAATGAGATTAAGGAGAGACTGGGGGTTCTATCCGCCCACAGACATCACAGTCTATACTGCAGATGCTGTCATCACACTGAACCTCATAGGAAATGAACTACGCCCATATAGACAGAAGCAGACTAGAGCTGTTTGCCCTAGTCCCTTCCACTAACCCTCCTGTGTTGGCAGGTCCGAATGGACCAATATGACGGGTTCAATATGGCAATGGCTCCACCAAGCCTTATAATTTCCTTCGGCCATATTGCTTATCCCATTATTGGGATTCTTCAGATTCGGGAAACACAGAAAGGGGAGAGGGTATGGGCTAGGCAGGGGTAAGAAGCTAGGATAAGGGGACCAAGGAGTATGGTTTGTTTTCAGAGCAGGCACAAGACAACTCTTGCTGTAGCCAGACAGTGCAGCACTGGGAGGAGGAGCCCTTACCGATGGTGCAGTTTGTCGTCATCTTCCGACGCTTTGGATTGTGCCGCAGCAGCTCCAGCTCTCGTTTGGTGGGCTCCCACGTCGAATACTTCTCCCCTACACCTGACACACACACACAAACAACAGGAAAGAAATCAGTAAAAAAAAACAAGTGCAAGGCGGAGAGCTAGAGAGGATGTGAGGACTTAGATTTAACTAGATGGGTAGCTTTACCTTAAACCTGAAGGGAGGGGAATAGGAAATAGGGAAACCTACATGGCCAATGCAGTGGAATCTCTAGAGAAAATGCATTTTACATATACCAGAGATGCAGTAATATACTGCACTAGGGCTGCACAATAAGGGTAACATTTATTTATTTTTTGGTCCCAAATATTGTGATTTTACTTGCGATAGTCAAGTTCTTCCACACCGACKATTTCTGTATGGACCTCGCTTTATACACTGGGGCATTGTCATGCTGAAACAGGAAAGGGCCTTCCCCAAACTGTTGCCACAAAGTTGGAAGCAGATAAATTGTCTACAATGTCATTGTACGCTGTAGCGGGCTATGTGCCTTTTACTGAGGAGTGGCTTCCGTCTGGCCACTCTACCATAAAGTCCTGATTGGTGGAGTGCTGCAGAGCTGGTGGTCTTTCTGGAAGGTTCTCCCATCTCCACAGAGGAACTCTGGCGCTCTGTCAGAGTGACCATCGGGTGCTTGAGACCAAGGCCCTTCTCCCCCGATTGCTTAGTTTGGCCGGTAGGACAGCTCTAGGAAGAGTCTTGGTGGTTCCAAACTTCTTCCATTTATAATGATGGAGGCCACTGTGTTCTTGGGGACCTTCAATGCTGCAATCGTTTTTTGGTTCCTTTCCCCAGATCTGTGCCTTGACACAATCCTGTCGTCTCGATGTATTTGAAAAATAGTTCCAGCTCTCTCCCTTTCGATAACCACTCAGCATGAAAGAGAAAAAGTGAATGAAATAGGCCTACTTGATTACTTATTTTTCCTTGCCAAAGTAGCCTATATATCTGTGTCTTTCCTGAGCTTACTGGCTTAGGAAACTGAAGGCCCAGAATATCTTATACAATGTTGCAATTTTGCTAGCATGAGCTTCAGGCCAGACCCAAGTTAATAGTTGAACCAATGTTTCAAGTTAGTTGCAGACAGGCCATGCATAGCCAATGTGKTTTTTTGGATATACATTTTTTTTAAGGTTATTTTCTACCTGCAGGCTGCAATGTTTTTATTTGTTGTCTTTATAGGCAATTTTTTACATAATTGGCAATGACAATAGAAGTTACCTTTTAGGTTTGTTTCATTTTCATTTAGATAGAATTCTGATTAACCACATGACAATAATTTTGATATACGAAGACATTATTAGAAATGAAATTAAACTGTTGCACAAAAATGTGCATATGAAAACCATAACTGCCACGCAGATCAGGTAAAAGTGGTCAGATAAATTGAAATTCCACATCAGAAAAGYTTGCCGACTCTTCGTGTAGCCAATTACCGGCAACTTCAGGAGAGTAACAGCAGCATCTGCCAAAGCCAGTAGGAGCAGTATGGGGATGGTCGGGTCAATTTTTCTTCTTCTAGTTATCTTGATATCTTGCTCCCCTCTTGTTTGTGTCTTATTTCAAACAGTACGCTTAAAGCATCAGACAWGCTCGATGCATATACGGTGTGTCTATACGGAAAAATACACGTTTAAAAAAAAGCRGAGACACTTCACACCACTTAGAGAAAAAGGGATTTTCGTAGCAGGTTAGGAGTGCATTTTCGCTAACCCTTTTCCTAACCTTAACGTCAATCTCCTAACCTGCTATCGAAGGTGTGAAAAGAGTGTTTCCCAGATTTAGCTAGCAAGCGATTAGCATTAGGGGCAATTTTGTAGCTTGCTAAAAACCAACTTACTAGCAAATTACACAAAAGAATAGTATACTACAGAAAGCATGTGGATATATATTAAGAAGCTAAATGAAAAGGTGTGTCGTTGTTTTTAGGAAAAACCTGTTGACTGCATGCTGCTGCTTGGTCAATGCATGCATTGCAGAGTGAATCTTGAGCATGAGAAACTGCCTGCTTGAGTAATGGGGCAGGGCTTGGTGAATGGGATTGGGAACAAGAGAGAGAGCGAGAGAGAACGCTAAACTCGAGCAATAAATCAAAAGTTTAAAAAACAAAAAGCTGTGATTATAACCGAGGTGTCACTGTATAAGTCAGAGGGCAATACTGGGGGGATTGAATCGGGGAAAGAACTTACCTTGCAATTTCCACGCTTTCCTCTGTTCCTCTTTGGCAATCTGTTCCATATCTTTGTCGTATATGTAGTCTTGGCACACAAAGCAATATATACCTCCGTARAATAGATCTATAGCTGGAAGAAAAACAAGAGACAGAAAGAGAATGATGAAGTGACAAATGATAAATGGGGAGGAGAAGGAGGTATGAAACAGCTCAAGGCTATGTCGGAACATTCCGTTCAGTTGTAGCTCTAGTCTGCATCCTAAATGGCACTCCACTCCCTATATAGTGCACTACTTCTGACCAGGGCCCAGTGCACTATAGAGGGAAAAGGGTGCCATTTGGGTCACATATCCAAGATTAGTCCTGGAGAAKGGAGTAAGCAGCTAGCTAGCTCTCTACCTCCGCAAGGCCAGCTTACGCGCTGACAACTTGACTTTCTGATAACATCCTTGGCGTAGGAAAAGATCCGGGGTGAGCGGGAGGGATTATAGTCAATGTGATCACATCCTCACTTGATAATGTTTTGATAAATGTCTATTTATGAAGGTAGTGTAAAGTGCACGTTTTCTAATACCATTCGTCAGCCATAGTTGATATCTTTAACACCACTTCATCTGAAAATCCGACTTTTCACAGTCAACTAGTCAGCTACCGTGCATGCAGGTACCCACACAGACAGAGGGATAGAAAGAGGATAGAGCCAGGTAAAAGCTTCACCTCTCCCCATCCCTCTCTCTCCCTCCCTCTCCCATATCCTCCTCACCTTCTCAGCAACTGCAGCTCCAATACCTGTTTGCAGTTCCCATGACAACCTGCCTATGCAATTGGCTGCTCGAGGCAGACATAACAATCATTAGGTGTACGTGGAGAAAGCACGGGACGTGCAGGTTGTGTGTGTCTAAATGATCGCCCCGAATGATTCATTACGGTATTAAAATGTGGATAGATGTGGTGTTGACTGGTGTCCCAGCTGTAACTGAACCTATTGAAATGTCAGACTGGGCCCTGCAGGTATTGAGGAGTACCAAGCTGCAGCTAAGAGCAAAGAGTGGAACAACTTTGTCTGCCTGTGGATTCAATTCACGTGCCAAACCAAATACAACCAGTTTTACAGKTGTAATGTGTATATTATATATATTATATATTATACACAATATATTATATTATATTGGACATAAGTGTATAATGCTGTCATTGCAGTGGAAATATAACTTTCCTTGCAGATTGCCACATCGAAGAGGGAGGCAATTTACCGAAGAATCTGGTACAAAAATTAGGATAGAGAGACTGAAAAAGTAAAACACTAGCCTTAGGACTCAGATTGAATAACAGCCACACTGTTAATGGCACAATAAGAGCTGGAGAGAGAGAGAGAGAGAGTGAGAACAAAGTTGCGTAACAAGGTGAGCCTTGCTGAGAGAAGACAAAATGAAAATAAACCCACAGACCTTCGTGTAACCATGGGAACCGAGAAAAAGCAGGGAGAGAAAGAGAAATAACCCGATACAGGGAGAAACGTAACATGAAGAGCCAAAATAGAGGAAGAACAGACCAAATATCTGAAAGGAAGAAAGAAACCAAAAAAATATWTACTGCAAAATGAAGGAAGTGGTTTAATTGAATTGTGTTGGGTTTTATTAAGARATGTTAATTACTCTGCGCACTCATCTAGTGAGATCGGCCGTTCCTTTCTTCTCCTCCCGCTGTAGTGTAAATCTATCTATGGCCTATAGGCTAACAGACCCGGGCTGCGATGCACTGAGCTGCTCAGGCACATTTGTGCAACAGAGAATCAGCAGCCCCACTGGTGCCTAGTGCCTATGTGGCCAACTACACAGTACAATAGCCCCTGGGGCATCAGTCCTGGCGTGTTGCATTGTGTTGCAATTATGTTGCGTGAGGTTGCATAACGAGRTGGTGATTTACGTCGCCGTCAGCTCCATCTCTGATGTGGTAGAGCGGCCGATAACCCAACAAGGTTTGTTGACGCGTTCATCTCGACACCATAAAAACCCTAGAGCAGAACAAAAGGACACACATTTTTATTTACTGGGTGCTCATTACCCTCCTCAACAGTATAATTAGCTACTTAGCAGCCTTTGTTTGGGCCCCGTGTGCGATTGGTGGCTGAATGGGGGCGGAGGAGGAGCGGCCGAGGCCTGCCTAGTTAAGCGAAGGGGGTAATTAGGAGTCTTTAATGTTTCAGGGGTGTGGGTGAGGGACCTGGCAGGGTGGCGGAGTGTTGTGGTGGTGCTGTACAGGTCTGACGTGTCAAATACGAATGAAGTAAGACAGAGGAGCAGAGCACATGTTCTATGTTTGAGGMGTGTCCCGAGTAGTCGGACAAAACGAGTATCGCAACAATTTTGTGGATACAATTATGATCRGAGAATATTTTGTAATTATCCGTGATAATTTTTTATATATATAATTTTTATATATATCTTTTTTTTTTTAAATCGGGTGCTAGCACACTTCTTTCTCATGTCAGGCAGTGCGAGGTGCGAGGTTCTACATGGTCTAAATAACTCAACTGGRTGTCTGTAAAGAGAAGGGCGGGCTGTACGTTGATCCTGCAGCTCTGATTGGATAAAGTGAAACTGTATTTCTCAGTCCACTCGGGTCATAATTTCACCCAATCACGCAAGCTTTTCGGTTTAGATCGCTGTTGCCTGCTACTATGATAATTTACACGGCGAGGACGTTTGCTATGAAGCTGTCAATGTGAATAATATCAAACAAGCGGGGCAAGGGGGGGGAAAAAAGACGAAACACTGATCCGCATTCTAACTGGTTGACAGCAAACTTGGCTTCCCGCTGCAAGTTCAYACACCCCTCTGTGCGCTGCTTCTAATCTGCAGCTTTTTTGCAGTGAGAATGTGCAGGGAGGTATCTTGCCAATATCTACTTAGGCATATAAAAAAAAAACACTTCCGTTTTTTCTCCAATCACGAGTATCATCCGATCCGACTATCAACTGTCYATTTGAGTATAGGATGACCAGTACGGCCATGTTGGCACAACACTATCCCGATGGCTTCCCCTCTCTGAGGGCAGTGTAGAGCTGGTGTGGACTCAAGCTGTGGTCCATAGGAGAGGAGGAGAGCTATACTACAGCACCACCCAACCTGATAGGACAGTGAGCAGTTTGCTGTGATGTTCTCAAGCGTTTGTTGCGCTCGTGTGTGTGTGTGCCTGTCTTACCTAGGTTGTGTCGTTTGTTTTTGGCGTGCTCGTGGATGTGTTTCTTGGTGAAGCAGCCGAAGAAGACGCAGTAGAGGCAGGAGTGGAGCCGGTTCAGGTGGGCGCCGCACATGTGACAGACACACGACTTGGCCTGCGGGGGACGAGAGAGGGCCACAGGTTGAGGATCACCGATAGAAACCAACAGCGTCCTCATCACCATCCTAAACTCACAAAGACTCAGGTCGGTCAATCAGACCGGATTTATCCGGTTTATAGTGAAAGTCGGCAGCCGTGTTCGAGCTTAATGGAGAGAAAGTCTGCAACGAAAAGAGGAGCAAATTTACATGGTTGTACTTWACTTTCTTTTCACAAAAGACAAACAGGCTGAAGAGAACACCTGGCATCTCTGGGAAACAAAGGGATGGAAGGCACATGATAAAACACCACATCCATTTTGTCATGGAGAGAGAAAGCCAGTGMGTCATTTTCAGCTGGCGTGTGGGTGTTTGCTTACACTGTCCTTGCCTCATCTCTGCACTTTTGGCAAGGTGAAAAAGATCGCTAGCTTCCACACCTGCCAAACCCCTCCCCTGATATCACCAGCCTGGCGATCACAAGTCCACTACACACAATGTATTCTCAATAAAGAGAACCCATTTGGCATCATATCGATAATACAACCAGATCTTGAAATAGACCTAGATTTTTCGTTCCCTTTTCTTTAGGCTGCCTTTGGGATAGCCTTCCTGTTACAGTTTCCTTGCTGTAACATTTTGCACCGAGCCCATTTCGGCGTGGCAAGCTGTCCTGCCACAGTGTCCCTGGTGACATGCCACCGGAGTGAGCTGAGAGATCAGTGACACATGTTCACACCATGACTATTGCCTCGGCCAAAATCCGTTGGTGAGGTGGAAGCACAAATCACACACACAGAGACAGAAATGGAGAGGAGAGAGTGCACGCATGAGAAAGAAAACACCGACAAGACAAAAACTCCATAAAACCCTGGGGCCATACTTGCGAATATTAGAYAAAGTTAAAGCATCAGCCAATTAAAATCARTGACGTAGTAGTACGTGATCAAAGGCTACATGTTAGCKTTTCCCATTACATAACCTGGCCCATTTAGCCCCATGCCATCCTCACCAGGTGGCCGTGATTACATCCGGTTCTAATTCCGTATCAGCCAATTAAAACTGTCGACGTAGTTGGACGCGATAGAACACTTCTCCGTGACAGCCTCTTTAACAGCAATCAAACGGCACGGTCTGCTAATCAAAGTTAGCTAAAATACGCACCAATTTTCAAAATTGTACGATTAGGCTAGCTCGCAGTGTTGCGAGCCTGGCACCTGGTTATTTTATCAATTTGCGGGCAGGTTCAAATCCCAGCTGAGTTTTTTTTAAATTTTAAAATGTAGAATTACATTTATTGTGCTAGCATGTTGTGAAGAGAAGGCCAGCCAAAACCTTTCAAATGAAGATTGAATACATTTAAAGAAGAGCTTCTTGGAGTCCCTCTTGCAGACCGACACATATGCTACTGGAAATMATACATAAATAATTGCTGCTACTATAAGCGATATCATATAGATGTTCAGGCCTACACTTACATGTACTTGGGATGCAAATTTCAGTACATTTTGCTGSCAACTAACCYACCCTGATTAACTGGTCAACAAKCAGTAATTTTTTCCCTAAACAGTAAAATGTGACTAACAGAAAATGCATACAAGGAACGGACATTTTTCGTTAAGAGCTTAATGAAAACATCCAACAATAGCAAGCCTATCGTCTTGCAGTCAAAAGTATWGCCTATTATCGAACATGCAACATCAAAGTAGCCACCCTTTGCCTTGATGACAGCTTTGCACAKTCTTGGCATTCTCTCAACCAGCTTCATGAGGTAGTCACCTGGAATGCATTTCAATGAACAGGTGTGCCTTGTTCAAAGTTAATTTGTGGAATTTCTTTCCTTCTAATTGCGTTCAAGCCAATCAGTCGTGTTGTGACAAGGTAGGGTGGTATACAGAAGATAGCTCTATTTGGTAAAACACCAAGTCCATATTATGACAAGAACAGCTCAAATAAGCAAAGAGAAATGACAGTCCTTTACACTAAGACAATGAAGTCAGTCCAATCCTGGAAAATAAAAGAAACGTTTCTTGAAGTGCAGTCCGAAAACCATCAAGCGCTTTGATGAAACTAGCTCTCACGAGGACCGCCACATAAAGAGCCTCACAGTTACTTCTGCTGCAGAGGATAAGTTTATTAGAGTTACCACCTCAGATTGCATCCCAAATAAATGCTTCACAGAGTTAAGTAACAGACACATCTCACCATCACTGTTCAGAGGAGACTGCATGAAATCAGGCCTTTTTGGTTGAATTTCTGCAAAGAAACAAACTGAAGGACACCAATAAGAAGAACAGACTTGCTTGGGCCAAGAAAACACGAGCAATGGACATTAGACCAGTGGAAACTGTCCTTTGGTCAGAGGAGTCCAAATGTGAGATTTTTGGTTCCATCCGCCATGTCTTTGTGAGACGCAGAGTAGGTGAATGGATGATCTCTGTCATTGTGCTTTGCTGGTGACACTGTTAGTGATTTATTTATAATTCAACGGCACACTTATCCAGCATGGCTACCACAACATTCTGCAGCGAAACGCCATCCCATCTGGTTTGCACTTAGTGGGACTATCATTTGTTTTTCAACAGGACAATGACTCAACACACCTCCAGGTTGTTTAAGGGCTATTTTACCAAGAAGMAGAGTGATYGGAGTGRTGCATCAGATGACCTGGAATCCAGAATCACCCAACCTCAACCCAATTGAGATGGTTTGGTATGAGTCATAKCGCAAAGTGAAGGAAAAGCAACCAACAAGTGCTCAGCATATGTGGGAACACCTTCAAGACTGTTGGAGAAGCATTCCAGATTAAGCTGGTTGAGAATTTAACACTTTTTTGGATACTACATGATTGCATGTGCTCCCTTTGACTCTTGCTCCATGTCATTTCAAAAGCGTAGCTTCTCAAAAATGCCCTCTGGTGGGAAAACTAGCACTAACTACCAATAATAGCAACAATGGCTGACACTTAAATAACGTGCCATAGAATTTTTCGGCAGCCCGCAAGCTGTTCTGCAGTACYYCGCAATTTTTAAAGGAAGAACCACTGTATAGACCTCCATTATTTCTCCGTAAAAGCACATGGTGTATGTGAACTGGATAAGCAAAAACGTGGGATTTAGTCATATGCGAAATAAGCCTCATGAACTTTGTCTAAGGTAATGTTAGCATAGTCAAGGATGCGATGATCAAGCAATATTGGCACTCTACACTTGACAGACCAAGTGAAGGGGAACAAAAGTAAACCTTGAATTTGGAGGTTTAAATATTTCCCTGTCGTGGCCAAGTTGACCTATTTTTAGAAATACTATTGGTTTGTGGAGAAAAAAGTTAGAGATCTTTGATAGGCTGATGCAGAATTTGTTACAGGACATAATCACGTCCACCTGGTGAGGTTAGAATAGCGCTGAATGTGCCATGTTATATAATGGGAACAGCCAACATGTAGCCTTTGATCATGTGCAACTACGTCTACGATTTTAATMGGCTGATGCTTAAAGAACCTCTTAACGTTCACAAGTATGGCCACCCTGAGTCTGACACACACTCTAGGTGTGTGAACGTTTAAACCTTAAAACAAAGTTGGGACCCTTAATGTTCAGAAAGATCCTGTTTAAACGTTAAGCAAACATTTCCATTTGTCACATCCCTAACACACACTGCTGGATGTTCTGCACTCATGTTGCAAGGTATACCYAAACTTCTGTACTTTTTCGATACTAGAATTTGTGTTACTTCTATCAAATGTGTCTCCCGTAGTAGTCTACTGATTGAAAGAGGATGAAATTGGCCAATCAGCACAGCCAATGTCCCCTTATAGCACGAGCGCACCGTGCCTGCTCCACTTACTCAATGCCAGCTGTAGCCTGTCCTGAACCACTGCACTCACTGAGAGTCTGGGCTGCATCATGTTAGCTCCCCCACTCATGCTGCACAGAAGTTAACACACTTGAATAATGCAACACGGAATATAGAACTGTTGCAAATTGTTAAAAGGGGGGGGGGGGAAATGTACAACTTCATATTCAGCATCTCCACCCCAACATCAACATGTGAAATGCACCATTTTCACGTTGGGGTGGTGGTACTGGAGATTATGAATTTGAAGTTGAAAAAAATTGTGAAATATCCCTTTAATTGCTGTTTSCAAAACAACGTCCATTACATTCTTGAACACTTTACAATGCAAGATGCCGGTAGCTTCCCACTTTATAGGCGAACCTTCCTTGCTAGCTTACAGCGAGAGCTAACAATCAGTTCTCTACCCTAGTACTTCGTTTGTGATAATATGCAAACCYTAACGAAAAAACAGATMGTCACCAAACATCAGTCATTMACAAAAACTTTACTCATTCACCTTGTCTCCCTCGCCTCAGTCTGTCACATCTCTCCAGTCTTTCTCACTGTGTGTGAATGACATCATTAGGTCTCGAGACAGCGCACACTTTTATAAAAGATATCGCTTCTTCTATGRAAATGTTGTTGATCAGTACAATATGTCCCAAATGGAAAGGAAACATTGTTTTTCATCTGCAGCCCCAATAAATCAGACAAAACAAGCACACACTCCTATTGAATATWAATTTACCTCACAGGAGGCTGGTGAGGGGAGGACGGTTCCATAACAATGGCTGGAATGGAATGGTATCGAACACATGCAAACCATGTGTGTGGTGTTTGATTTCATTCCATTCCAGCCATAAGTATAAACCCGTCCWCCCCAATTAAGGTGCCACCAGACACCTGTGATTCACCTGTATTGTGAATAGACCTAGGCTACATCTWGATTAAACCAGTTTATTAATAGAGATTCATCWTTCAAATCAATTATTACTATTATGTTGTTATGGAGTTAGATTGGTAAAAAACYAAGTCAAATCGATTGTATCACTACATAATTGATTCATTAATGCATGGCTATCTCTTGAACTCAATAGAGCTGTCTGGATCAAGTGCCATTCTGTGACTGGCCAATACGGCAGAAAATGTGGGTATCGTGACAACAGGATTCTGCACTGCAGTACAGCTGCTCTCAGCCTCCCTCTCTCCTCGGTCTGTCCCAGACTCACAGCCTGCCCTCTCACACCCCCGTCGTCATACATCTCTCCTCCACTGCTCACTCTCCCTCTTCTTTCTTCCTTTCCATCTATTCCTCTCATCGTTRTCTTCAKTTTCTCCATCTCTATTTTAACCAGMATGGATGCATTCTCTATCCTCTCTCCCATTCTCTTTTTTCCACAGTCCCCCATCCTTTCCCGCTATCCCTCCTCTGTAGCAGGCAGGCAAGGCAATGTTGTCAGCAGTCTTTCCAGTTGGTGTTGATGTGCCATTAAGGGGTGCATCAATCACAGCCTCGCCCGTGACCAGACCATCTGATAAAGATCAAGGCCCATCTTAAGGCTAAGTTCATCTTTACAACCTTTGTAGGACCTAGGCTTGGGCGGTATCCAGATTTTCATTATTGTCATACCATCCTACTTTCATACTGGGATTTACGGCATAGCACACAAGGGGGCGCTAAAATGCAAGAAAAGACTACAACCAGACTACAAAATTAGCACAAACGAATAGCGAAATCACGTAGCTAAATGTTAACGCTAAAACTAAACTTATGATTTCCATATGTGCATTTTTGTGGAACCCGTTTCATTTCAATAATAATGTTGTTTTCGTTTCATGTGGTTAATCATACAAATCTGAATGAAAAATATCAAAAAGTTTAAAGTGAACTAATGCAAGATCACCAGCCATGTGGACACATTGATACACTGATCCATTCTGCCCTACCAGGCAAAAAGGCAGTAACTGCTAATTTGGTTGAAAATTAGTTAGCCCTTTTTTGCTAGATTAAATACATGCTTAATCATGTTGACAAGTATCCTGCCTCCTTTGTATTGTGTTTTGTAAAAAATGGGGGTCATGTTAGCAGTAACTGCATACATTTACTGTGTAACCAAGGTAAATAAAAACTARTTCTCAGTTCCACACTATGAGCAGTTACTGAATTTTTGCTTGGTAGGGCAGCATTCCACACGCTAAAGAAATTAGCGCGTGGAACTCATAGCCTATAGYCCAATGTAGCAGTAGGACAATAACTTCCATTGGGCTTTCACACTGAGGATTGGTGATTATCGAATGGGAGATTGAGACATCACAAATGTTTTGGGGGGGTATTCTCACTTAACTTCTTATGGATGAAGGGCAGTATTGAGTAGCTTGGATGAATAAGGTGCCCAGAGTAAACTGCCTGCTACTTAGGCCCAGAAGCTAAGATATGCATATTATTAGTAGATTTGGATAGAAAACACTCTGAAGTTTCTAAAACTGTTTGAATGATGTCTGTGAGTTAAGATCAAATTCATGTTTTCAATGACAGCCTAGGAACAGTGGGTTAATAACTGCCTTGTTCGGGGGCAGAACGACAGATTTTTACCTTGTCAGCTCGGGGATTCAATCTTGCAACCTTTTGGTTACTAGTCCAACGCTCTAACCACTAGGCTATCTGCCGCCCCATTAATATGGCATATCCAGAAACTATCATTTCGAAAACAAAAACCGTTCCGTATTTTATCGAACAGGTGGCAATCCTAAGTCTAAATATTGCTCTTACATTGCACTACCTTCAATGTTATTCTGGAAAATTAATTACGGTCTTTGTTAGGAAGAAATGGTCTTCACAACAGTTCGCAACGAGCCAGGTGGCCCAAACTGCTGCATATACCCTGACTCTGCTTGCACTGAACGCAAGAGAAGTTACAGAATTCCGCTAGTTAATATTGCCTACTAACATGCATTTATTTGAACTAAATGTGCAGGTTAAAAAATATATACTTCTGTATTGATTTTAAGAAAGGCATTGATGTTCATGGTTAGGTACATTTGTGCAGCGATTGTGCTTTTTTCACGAATATGCTTTTCAAAGTTGAAGTAGGCTGTGATTTGATGGTAAATTAACAGGCGCCGCTTTGATTATATGCAATGCAGGACAAGCTAGTTAACCTAGTAATATCATCAACCATTACTAACCGTGCTTCTACACCTGCATTGCTTGCTGGTTGGGGTTTTAGGCTGGGTTTCTGTACAGCACTTTGAGATATCAGCTGATGTAAGAAGGGCTATATAAATAAATTTGATTTGAACCATGTGTAGTTAACTAGTGCTTATGTGAAGATTGATTGTTTTTWATAAGCAAAGTTTAATGCTAGCTAGCAACTTACCGTGGCTCCTTGCAGCCACAAGGTCCTTTAGATTGCTCCACTCGCGTAACAGGTGGTCAGCCTGCCACACAGTCTCCTTGTGGATTGCAATGTAATCGGCGCCCACCGATTGATATGAAAACTTGAAATCGGCTATAATTAAAATCGGTCAACCTCTAATACATAGGCATGGATTCACTGGTCACTTTAATAAATGGAACACTAGCCACTTTAAATAATGTTTACATACTGCTTTACTCATCTCATATGTATATACTGTATTCTATTCTACTGTATTGTAGTCAATGCCACTCGGACATTGCTCGTCCTAATATTTATCTTTCTTAATTTAATTATTTTACTTTCAGATGTGTATTGTTGTGAATTCGTAGATACTACTGCACTGTTGGAGCTAGGAACACAAGCGTTTCGCTACACGCGCAATAACATCTGCTAAATATATGTGTATGTGACCAATAAAATGTGATGTGATTTGATTAGATTATACTCTGATGCGCTCTGCYGAGACTGGRAGGACAGTGTGCAAAACATTGCATCCGGAGGACACTGATCAATTCRGATCGGAGTAGCCTAATTTTTGAAAGTGATTTTTGTTTACTTGTCTATTCGGACAACTTAAATCTATTTTTATTTTTTACTTGCAAGCGGACAAGCATTAATGTCGAGCCCTGAAGCAATTCTAGCTGTTATATCTTTAGATTCCCCCTTTAAGATTCAAACAAAGATTTTCATCTCTGTCACATATGGAACTGCTATCAGGATCGCTGTTTAGAATGGTGTTGTCCCGCAAATTGTATTTTGTCAAATGTTTCAAAATGACGTTTTATTGGCTGCTTCATTACATGTGTTGCATGTTCTATTAGACGCATTACCACAATCTAAATGTGATTTATTACCCTAATCTAAAATGTGATCTCTGTCATTGTGAGCACCGTGGGTGGACAACCTAATGGGTTATGCACCAAATGCATATGGGTACGGTAAATTTCACAAATGGCCGGTAAATTAAAATCTTCCCGTCACGTTGTCTGGCTCCATTTTCTTAACGGAAACCCTGACACACACGCACAAATGACAAGCACAAACCCATTCATGCTGATGCGTTTTAGCTCACACGCTATAGTTCAATGTGGAAGTGGAATTGGACAAGAGTGAGCGAGGCCTAAGCATGTTGATTGGTCTTCTTCCGGGATGACATCAGTGCTTGGCTGGGCCAGAGTGAGAGAAGGGCTGCTCTGTGTTGGCGAGGGGGCATGGTGCAGTGAGGGTGAAAGGGGGCTAGGCAGCAGAAGTGCAACAGTGGCGACTAAAATCAGACAAACGTCAAAAGGAGTGGCGAGCAGCAGGCTGGTGGAAAGATCCCGTGAACTGACCAACAAGACTCACTGTAATGCTCGGACTGAAAAACAGAGAGAGACGGAGGGCTTGACTGTGAAATGCAAGACATGATGGGAAGAAAGCAAATGAGCTCAGAAGTGCCAGATAGATCAAATGTCATATGCTAGATAAACATGTGTAGACTAACAGTGAAATGCTTACTTTACAGGCCCTTCACGACAATGCAGAGAAAAAAGGAGATAATAGAAAAACAACACAAAGAATAAATACACAATGAGAAACTTGGCTATATACACACACACACACACGAGGTACCAGTACCTACCTAGTCATGTGCAGGGGTACAAGGTAATTAAAGTAGATATGTACATATAAGTAGGGATAAAGTGACTAGGCAACAGGATAGATAATAAACAGTAACYGGAGCGTATGTGATGAGTCAAAAGAGTTAGTGCAAAAGCTGTTCAGTGTCCTGTTGGTTCCAAACTTCTTGCATCGGTACAGCTTGCTGTGCGGTAGCAGAGAGAACAGTCTGAATTGGTGGCTTGAGTACGTTACAATTTAGGGCCTTCCTCTGACACCACCTGGTATAGAGGTACTGGATGGTAGCGAGCATAGCCCCAGTTATGTACTGGGCCGTACGCACTACCCTCTGTAGCGTCTTGCTGGTCAGAAGCCAAGCAGTTGCCATACCAAGAGGTGATGCAGCCAGCCAAGATGCTCTCAATGGTGCAGCTGTGGAACCTTTTGCGAATCTGAGGGCCCAATCTTTTCAGACTCCTGAGTGGGAAGAGGCTTTGTCATGCCCTCTTCATGACTGTGTTTGTGTGTGGACCATGATAATTCCTTAGTGATGTGGACACCGAGGAACTTGAAGCTCTCYACCTGCTCCACTACAGCCTCGTCGATGTGGATGGGGTGTMCTCGGCCCTCTGTTTCCTGTAGTKCACGATCAGCTCCTTTCTCCTACTTACATTGAGAGAGGTTGTTGTCCTGGCACCACACTGCCAGGTCTCTGACCTCCWCCCTGTAGGCTGTCTCATCGTRGTTGGTGATCAGGRCTACCACCTTTGTGTCATAGGCAAACTTAACGATGGTATTGGAATCGTGCACGGCCACSCAGTCATGGGTGAACAGGAAGTAAGGGTGGGGAGTAAGCATGCACCCCAGAGGGGCCCTGTGTTGAGGGTCAGCATGGCGGATGGGTTGTTGCCTACCATCACCACCTGGGGGTGGCCCGCCAGGAAGTGCAGAAGCCAGTTGCAGAGAGCAATGCTTAATTCCAGAGTCCTTAGCTTAGTGATGAGCTTGGAGGGCACTATGGGTTTTGAATGCTGAGCTGTAGAAAATATTATGGATATACTGACAAGATACAGGTGTCTCTGCCCTAACAATGGGAGTCATTGTCCACAAAAAGACACAACTAGCTCTCGCCTATCCTTTCTTTGGATTGGTGTATACAYCTCATTATTATAATCCTTTTRGTAATCCTTTTTGAATATTCGATGAGGATTGTTGACGTCAACCGTCAATATTCAATGGAAAGAGATGCTATGCTACTAATCTCATGCCACGAATATGCATAACCATCGAGACAACTCCAATATAAAGAGTTTTTTTCTCAAAGTTGACAGATTTTCCYCCAAGTTGGGCCTTGCTCTTCCTCGTCAGCTATAGTCAATGAACAGCATTCTCACCTAGATGTTCCTTTTGTCCAGATGGGAAAGGGCAGTGTGGAGTGCAATAGAGATTGCGTCATCTGTAGATCTGTTGAGGTGGTATGCGAATTGGAGTGGTTCTAGGGTGTCTGGGATGATGGTGTTGATATGAGCCATGACCAGCCTTTCAAAGCATTTCATGGCTACATGTGTGAGTGCTACGYGACGATAGTCTGGTTACCTGGGCGTTCTTGAACACAGGGACTATGGTGGTCTGCTTGAAACATGTAGGTATTACAGACGGTCAGGGAGAGGTTGAATATGTRAGTGAAGACACTTMCCAGCTGGTCAGCACATTTCTGTGTACCCGTCCTGGTCATCTGTGTATATTAATCTGTTTAAAAGGTTTTACTAACATCGGCTACGAAGAGTGTGATCACAGTCGTCCAGAACAGCWGATGCTCTCATGCATGGTACAGTGTTGATAGACWCAAAGCGAGCATAGAAGGTATTTAGCTCATCTGATAGGCTTGRTTCACTGGACAGCTCGCAGCTGGGTTTCCCTTTATAAATCGGAGATAGTTTGCAAGCCCTCCCACATGCGACGAGAGTCAGAGCTGGTGTAGTAGGATTGGATCTTGGTKCTGTATTGACGCTTTGCCTGTTTGATGYTTCGTCTGAGGGCYTAGCGTGATTTCTTATAAGAGTCCGGATGTGTGTCCAGCTCCTTGAYAGCGGKAGCTCTAGCCTTTAACTCAGTGTGGCTGTTGCCTGTAATCTATGGSTTCTGGTTGGGAAATGGAGCCATTAACAAAAACGTTATCCTTAGGCTATATTTCAGAGCTAGTATATCAAATGACAGACGCCCTTTGATATAAACATTACATTTTTATTCCAGTCAGAACGCTGCAGCATGTTTAAAAGGGATACTGTGATATTTTGAGATTCAGGAAGTTTAATTACCCAGTGTCAGAGAAACTCATGGATACAATTTTTATGTCTCTGGGTGCAATTTTTAGAGTATTTAAGTTAGCATATTGTGAGCTTAGCACAATTGCTGAAAGTCTCCCAGTACAGTAGCCAGCAGCCTTTCAAAAGTAAGGAAATAGACCTAACTACTCCAAAGCTGGGTGGTTGGTCATTTATAGTCTTAAAAAGCTAGTAATCCATTTTATAAATGTTAATTTTACTGATAATCATGAGAAACGAGAWCTATCCACTTCCTCATTGTGTCCATGAATTATGAAGAAGCATAAATATGCAACAGTGTGTGTGTGAGGCTGTGTGTGCAAGCCACTCCTCCTACCATTGCGCTAGGACACACACACACACTCTCTCTAAAACCCAGCAGGGACTGGGCATG
Source organism: Salvelinus sp. IW2-2015 (assembly GCF_002910315.2). Lineage (NCBI taxonomy): Eukaryota > Metazoa > Chordata > Actinopteri > Salmoniformes > Salmonidae > Salvelinus > Salvelinus sp. IW2-2015. The sequence continues at coordinate 30,161,544 of NC_036848.1, read as the reverse complement.
TGGACAATGACCTGCAGTCTCCAGAACTAGTCTCTCTCAAGAGGTAACATAAATTAGAAAATAACCTTGAGCCCCTCATCTCAACCAGCAGCCTGGAGATCATATGTATTCTGAACACACTCGCTGTAGCCTATATATGAGCATGAAAAATGGCTGCTGGTTACAATGTGCATGAATTATTGATGTACTGCTGCTATACAGCTTGTTAGGCGCTACGATTTCCTCAACAATCAGATAACTCAAAGACCCATCTGCAAAGAGGAGTGGCTGGTCCAAGGTGGCGAGGGGACTTCACACGSTGTGCTCGAAACAACTGCTTCTTCTTCAAATGGAGTTTAGGAGGTAGGCACAGTATCAAAAGAGAAAACAGACTAGGTTGAGACATGGAACAGGTTTGAAATAGAACGATACGGGGAGGTAATACCTGCATTTTCCTGATTAAAAAAAACTATCCTTTTTATTTTGTGTTTCAAAACGTTTTGCTACAGTGTGCTGTACAGCACAACCTGGATGGTTGCCAACYGTATGTCACCTCATCTCTCTGGGTCTGTTCATCTTAGGGCAGAAACGAGGTGTTTATAAAGCAGACCGATGAGCAATTCAACTGCTCGTTAGGAGGTCCTCCCCAGATGATTGACCTGTTAGTTCTCCTCCTCCATCCATGCAACATTCACTCCATTTATCCTAATTGAGGTATCCAGGGAGCAGGGGCAACTGCATGTGGGGGGGTGAGAAAGGAGTCAGAGTAAGAAAGGAAGGCATAAAGAGAAAGAGGGCGAGAAAGAAATTGACAGAAAGAGGGGGCGAAGAAAGGAGCAAAAGACGCTAGTGTTTGAACTGATGATAAATCTTTGTTTTTGGTTACCTTTTACCTTACCATTACTGGATACACTGTGTGTGTGTTCCTGTTAAGAAAGCTGAGCCCCCCCGAGAAGAAACTGTTACATTTCTTCAATGTTGAAACCATTAAGAAGGAAGCTAAACTGTACATTGAAACCTTCACTGCAGCCTCTCAGTGTAACTTGACAGATGAATTCAGAAAAAAKGCAAGGGTGGGATAAGTTGGTTGAAGTTGACCTAACCTTTGAAAATATATGCGAATGGAAATTTCACTGCCCACCCACGCTAACTCCAACAGGCATAGTCTCTAATCTAGCTAAATTTACAGCAGTTACACCATTTTTTTTTTTTTTAAGTATGTGGACTCCCATTCAAATTAGTGGATTCGGGTAATTTAGCCACACCCGTTGCTGACAGGTGTATAAAAATCGAGCACACAACCACGCAATCTCCATKGACAAACATTGGCAGTAGAATTGTCTTACTAAGAGCTCAGTGATGTTCAACGTGCCACCMTCATAGGATGCCACCTTTCCAACAAGCCAGTTCGTCAAATTTCTGCCATGCTAGAGCTGTCCCCGTCAACTGTAAGTGCTGTTATTGTGAAGCGGAAACATCTAGAAGCAACAATGGCTCAGCTGCGAAGTGGAAGGCCACACAAGCTCACAGAATGGGACCGCAGAGTGCTGAAGCGTGTAAAAAATWATCTYTCCTCGGTTGCAACACTCACTACCGAGTTCAAAACTGCCTCTGGAAGCAACGTCAGCACAAGAACTGTTTGTCAGGAGCTTCATGAAATGGGTTCCCATGGCCGAGCAGCCGCACACAAGCCTAATATCACCATGCACAATGCCAAGCATTGGCTGGAGTGTACAGCTCGCCGCCATTGGACTCTGGAGCAGTGGAAATGCCTTCTCTGGAGTGATGAATCACGCTTCACCATCTGACAGTCCGACAGACTAATCTGGGATTGGCAGGTGCCAGGAAAACGCTACTTGCCCCAACGCATAGTGCCAACTGTAAAGTTTAGAAGAGGAATAATGATCAAGGGCTGTTTCCATGGTTCAGGCTAGTCCCCTTAATGTTAATGTTACAGCATACAATGACATTCTAGACGATTCTGTGCTTCCAACTTTGTGGCAACAGTTTGGGGATGGCCCTTTCCTGTTTCYACATGACAATYCCCCCGTGCACAAAGCGAGGTCCATACAGAAATGGTTTGTTGAGATTGGTGTGGAAGAACTTGACTGACCTGCATAGAGCGCTGACCCCAACAAACACTTTTGGGATGAATTAATATGTTAATGAGCACTACCTGTATCCAATGGGAGCATGGGTTACATTAATATGCTATGGAAATACATGTAATGTTGATTTTACAACAGCTAGTTAGTAATATCCCCAGACWGTACTCCTGTCAAAACGGACATAAGATTATCAGTCGTATGTGGTGTCTGTCTGTACCATTGCGGTACTTATGCACCAACAGGACCCTACCCACAAGCCATAAGACTGCTAAATAATTAACCAAATAGCTACCCGGACTATCTACATTGATCCCCTTTTGCACCAACTCTTTTGACTCATCACATACGCTGCTGCTTCTGCTTATTATCTATCCTATTGCCTAGTCACTTCACCCCTACCTATATGTTCATATCTACCCAAATTAATTTGTACCCCTGCACATTAACTCGGTACTGGTACCCCGTGAACAAAACATTTCCTACACCTGCTCTTTCCATGACAAACCGACTAGGCGAATCCAGGTGAAAGCTATGATCTCTTATTGGATGTCCCTTGTTAAATCCACTTAAAATCAGTGTAGATGAAGGGGAGGAGACAGGTTAAAGAAGGATGTTTAAGCCTTGAGACATGGATTGTGTATGTGTGCCATTCAGATGGTGAATGGGGAAGACAAAAGTGCCTTTGAACAGGGTATGGTAGTTGTTGCCAGGCACGCTGGTTTGAGTGTGCACTGCAACGTGGAACTGCAATYCAGCTGGGTTTTTAACGCTCAATAGTTTCCTGTGTGTATCAAGAATAGTCCAACACCCAAAGGACATCCAGCCAACTTGACAACTGTGGGAAGCATTGGAGTCAACATGGGCCAGCATCCATGGGGATCGCTTTCGACACCTTGTAGAGTTTATGCACCAATGTATTGAGGCTGTTCTAAGGTGCAAAATGGAGTGCAACTCAATATTAGGAAGGTGTTCCTAGCATTTTGTACACTCAGTGTATATACCCAAGTTATCATTACTCATTATATATTTATTCCTTGTGTTACAATTTTTCTATGTTTCTCTGCATTGTCGAAAAAGGCCAGTAAGTAAGCATTTCATAGTTAGTTTACACCTGTTTACAAAACATGTGACAAATACAATTTTATTTGATGAGCGCTGATGGCGTACCACAAACGTAGATAGAGTTATTGCACATTTTGATAAGACAACCAAAGTACTGTGTTCWTGTTCTTCAGGAAGCATGGCATGATTTACTTATTTTCAATGTAACCACAAGATACTTTCCAGAGAGACCAGCAATGTAGCTAGCTGGGAATGTAATGACGTTACTCTTAAAAATGTAAATGAAAGGTTGCAAGATCGAATCCCCGAGCTGACAAGGTACAAAATCTGTCGTTCTGCCCCTGAACAAGGCAGTTAACCCACTGATCCTAGGCCATCATTGAAAATAAGAATTTGTTCATAACTGACTTGCCTAGTTAAATAAAGGTAAAAAATAAAAAAAATACATTTCTAGTTGTTAGCTCTATCAATCCCACTTTTTTCTGCTATTGTTCACAGGCTGTTGAWGCCATCTGATGAATTTCCAGCTCTAATCATCAATAACTCACGTATAGCTTGTCACTTATAGCTTGTCAATGACTCAAAATAAAAACTTGTGTGCTTGATCTTGTGTATTCTGAACTATGCAACTCCTATCTCCCAGATGTTCTCTTTCCAAATATACCAAGTTATTACATGTCAGAATCATGTAATTACACATGAATATCAGTTACTTTTGGGTATGTCTATTTAGACGGAAATCTACATTTTGCCATTACATTTAAGTTTTGAACGGGGACTGCTTAAACAGGATCGCGCACACATGGGCAGAGTTGACACTCAGATTTTGTGATGCAAYAGACGCAGGGGGTTTAGGTAGTGAGCTGAGCTAACTAACAGTCTCTCACACACACCCCTCAGTCAGTGTCAATTCTATCTGCTTACGCGGACTGCTGCAGTTTTAAACTTACAAGTGCCCAAGCCGAGAAAAAGACATGCATGAAAATGTGTGCCTAGCTAACGTTGAACAAGGTCTATCCGTGCAAGGCAAACAGTAGCATATATCACCAGTTAATCGGAAGAAACAAAACAGGGTATTTCACACACTGTACGAGTTGCCTCTTCGTGTGTGACTTGGTAACAATGACGATGTACGACAGCTAGCCAGAGAGACGTTGTAGGCACTGTTCTCTCGAGAAGCGGTCTGCATACATGTTCTGAGCTAGTTAGTAGTAGCTAACGTTAGCTAACTAACGTTTAAAATGTTTACCTTGCGTTTCCTGGTTTCGGCAGACCCACTCCACACAAAGCATTGGTAAATGACCCGTAGATTCTGTTTCCAGTTATCCACTTTGAACCCGTTCACATGGGGGCACCCGGCTGGACTCATGACAGTAACTACATTCGTTTTGTGTATTTTTAGCGATGAAACGTGCTCCGTCCTAGTACTGACGTTAAAGAATTTGCTAGCTAGTTACGTTTAACGTTAGTTAGCCAGTTATCCGCCGATTGTTCCGATTCGGCTAGCTTGAGAGGTAGCCACAGCTAAATCGGAGGTAAATGCAGTACACATCAAAGCAATCCTTGAGTAATCCCATTCCAGAATTTTGACATATTTTTCACCAATTAAATCCACATTTGGGTGGTATTGGTCGTTGGCCACACTTCGGAAGCTATATCCTTAGTTCCAGTTATTTTAGCTAGCTAATGTTCGGCAATGGAATTTCAACAGAACACCGCGAGCGTTGCTGCAAGCCCCACCTCATTCATTTCTCGATCGGCCAATGGAAAGGAGTGCCTGGTTTTGATTGGCGTGTGTGGGTATCGTTTCCGTATTATGTCCCGCCCCTATTTGTAAACTGATATTGTGATTGGCTCAATTATTTTTTACGAGCCTTATRCGCTCGTTAAACGAATCCCATTGGCTACACGAAGCGCTGGTACTGTACATTAGACTCAAATATTGTTATAACTAACCAAATTTTTCTATCTGTGTCACACTGTTCGAAACATATACAGAGGTTTTGTCGTTTGGGCGAAAGACCACCATGCTTCCTCTCCAGTGGTCCTCTTTCCTTGGTGGACACACTCTTTTCACGACATTTCGCACAGTGGGCGGCGCTATACATCAAGGTGGGCGTACAGTTCTGCTCGCATATGGGTGTACACAGGGCGYGAACTGAACCAAGCACTTGCTTAAATCCGGATCTAATCCGGATCGTGGAATCTATTTAACCCACTGCCTAACTACAGTATGGATGTTACTGTTTTATCAGGGAGTACAAAGATAAAGTAATGTCATTGTTGAATTCACATTGTTTGCTATTTCATGCAGCCACAGAATAGAAAGAAGCTAAACAAAGATTTTGTATTAGAATTTGTTTAAAGTTCAGAGATATCATTCACGCAAAGTAATGAGACAGGATGTGTAAGTATGCCTCCAGGATAATATGGTAAAGTTGGCCTCATGTATTCACCTTATTTAAGAACCTGGAAAACAAAACAATGTCTGAACTTTCTATTTTGTGGAGGACACCCGTTGTGGTATTCTTGCCGTTTTTGCGAACATTAGCTAGCTCAAAATGTCGTAAGATCTTTGTGTGGGAGCATCTCTTCTCCATGTCCCATGGGAACTCGGCAACCACATTTGGCAAGGAGAACGAGCAGGTGGCTTACACACTTCTAGAAATCAAATGTCCTGTTCTGAGTAAGAAGTGTGAGTCTCTGACTGAACTGTTCTCTGGCAAACTCACTGATGTGAAACTGGTGGATGGGGTTCCTCAGCTGCAACCTACTGGAGCCCATAGGTACTACTTGCAGTTGCAAATGGGCATGTTCTACACAGGACTGGAGCAATGCAAACTACTTTTCTGGGCTCCATCCAAACAAGTTGTTATTGATGTGCCATTTGATMTGAAGTTCTGTGCTGATGTTATTCCTAAACTGAAGGCATTCTATTTCACACATATGCTGCCTGTCACGGACGTGTGGAGAGACGGACCAAGGCACAGCGTGCTCTGAGTTCCACATATTTTATTAAGTGAAACTTTAAACAAAACAAATAAAGAAACAACGAAACGTAACATAAGTGGTGCAACTAGCACACACACAAACAATATCCCACAAAACACAGGTGGGAAAAAGGCTACCTAAATATGATCCCCAATTAGAGGCAACGATTACCAGCTGCCTCTAATTGGGAACCATACCAGGCACACCAACATAGAAATATGAAAACTAGAACACCCCCCTAGTCACACTCTGACCTCAACACCATAGAGAACCAAGGGCTCTCTATGGTCAGGGCGTGAGAGTACCCCCCCCCCCCAAAGGTGAGGACTCCGGCCACAAAAACCTGAAACCAGATGGGGAGGGTAGGGGGGTGACTAGTGTCGGTGGCGGCTCCGGTGTGAGAAGTAGCCCCCGCCCAGACCCCATATCCTGCCCTGGAGCTGGACTGGACGCCATGCCTGGACTGGCCACCAGCGCAGAGGAAGGCTCCTGCCCTGGAGCAGAACTGGACGCCTTGCCTGGAAGCTCCGGACCGTTGACCGTCGCTCGAGGTTCCGGACCGTTGACTGTCTCAGGAGGTTCCGTACCGTGGAATGTCTCAGGAGGTTTCGGACCGTGGACCGTCTCAGGAGGTTCTGGACCGGGAACCGTCGCGGGAAGCTCCGGACCGGGAACCGTCGCTGGGTGCTCCGGACTGGGAACCGTCCCCGGAACCTCTGGACTGTGAATGCACACTGGAGGCCTAGTGCGTGGGGCCGGTACAGGTGGCACCAGACTGGTGACACGCACTTCAGGGCGAGTGCGGGGAGAAGGCACAGGACGTACCGGACTGGGGAGGCGCACTGGAGGCCGGATGCGTGGGGCCGGTACAGGTGGCACCAGACTGGTGACACGCACTTCAGTGCGAGTGCGGGGAGAAGGCACAGGACGCACCGAACTGGGGAGGCACACTGGAGGCCAGAAGCGTGGAGCCGGTACAGGTTGCACCAGCCTGCTAACCGGATCCTCTGGTCGGATGTTGAGCAGAACACACTTGCACAACATCTCTCTCATCTCTTTCTCTCCCAACTTCTCCATTGCCTCCTTAACAGTTTCTGGCTCTTCCCGCGGCTCAGCCACCAGCTTTATCTGCCCCCACCCAAAAAAATCTTGGGGTTTCTGTGGCCGTGGTCTGACGACACGCTCCTCCAGAGTTTGGCATTCGGGCTCTGGCACTCTCCTTGGCTCGACCGGCCACCCCTTGTGCCCCCCCCCAAAAAAACCTTGGGGTTGTCCTTGGGCTTTCTGTGGCCACGAACCCCGGCGTCGTCGCTGTCCTCCATCCTTAACTTCCGTCTGCCACCAAGGAAGGGTTTCGCATCCTCCCAAGACTTCTTCCCATGTCCAAAACTCCTTCACCTGGTGAACACGCTGCTTGGTCCTGGTTTGGTGGGATATTCTGTCACGGACGTGTGGAGAGACGGACCAAGGCGCAGCGTGCTCTGAGTTCCACATATTTTATTAAGTGAAACTTTGAACAAAACAAATAAAGAAACAACGATTACCAGCTGCCTCTAATTGGGAACCATACCAGGCACACCAACATAGAAATATGAAAACTAGAACACCCCCCTAGTCACGCTCTGACCTCAACCCCATAGAGAACCAAGGGCTCTCTATGGTCAGGGTGTGACACTGCCAAGGATAGTAGATGASTTCCAGTCATTCAGACTAACTCTGTGGTCCAAATATGTTKATCTATGTGGTATCTAGGCTCGGGGCCTAATACTTTGTGTTTTTAAATAGGTCTTATAMTTTGTGCCTTGTAAAGCTCTCTCTGTCAGCTCTACCTTATTATCTAAGCAAAACTCTTGATTTGTGGGGGGGGGGGGGGGMTTGTCTTGTACAGCTCTCTTCATACATGTTTATCTAATGGCTAAAGATAACTCCTTGTGATTTATTAATATTTGAATTGTACCTTGTATAGCTCTTTATTTTCATATGGCACTTAATGAACTCATCTAAGCATACCATAACACATCTTGTACCTAGAAAATAATGGTGTTAAATAAAACACTATGAAATTCCACTTTGTTGACATTTTCTTTGATATTTAACATTCTGAAAGGAAGGACGGGGAGGCACGTCTAAGGGTTTCAAATGTGTTTTRAGTTTGATTCTGGGTTTGGTTTTCAAGGGCAAAAATTTTAAAAACAGTGTGGCACTTGATAAACAGTTGTCTTCCCTTTTGGTCTGTGAGAGACATTTTGGTGTTGAAGAAAATMTATTTTAAATAGATGTAAGAATGCATGATAGAAGCACCTAGTGGATGCCTGTAATTATCAGGAACAGGCAAAGTTACAGTACATTTAAAATGTCGGAACATTAAAATAATTCAGATTAAATAGTAAACTATAAATACAGTGCATTCGGAAAGTATTCAGACCCCTCGACTTTTTCCACATTTTGTTACTTCACAGCCTTYTTCTAAAATGAATTCAATTGTTTTTTTCCCCCTCATCAATCTGCACACAAAACCCAATAATGACAAAGCAAAAACTTGMTTTTGAAAATTTGTCAAATAGAAAAAAAMAATATCAAGTTTCGGTAKGTTTTCAGACCCGTTKCTCAGTACTTTGTTGAASCAGCTTTGGCAGCGATTACAGCCTTGAGTCTTCTTGGGTATGGCGCTACAAGCTTGGCACACCTGTATCTCTGCAGATCCTCTCAAGCTCTGTCAGGTTGGATGGGGAGCGTTGCTGCACAGCTATTTTCAGGGCTCTCCAGAGATGTTAGATGGGGTTCATGTCCGGGATCTGGCTGGGCCATTCAAGGACATTCAGAGACTTGTCCCGAAGCCACTCCTGCGTTGTCTTGGCTGTGTGCTTAGGGTTGTTGACCTTTTCCTCGATCCTGACTAGTCTCCCAGTTCCTGCCGCTGAAAAACATCCCCACAGGATGATGCTGCCACCACCATGCTTCACCGTAGGGATGGTGCCATGTTTCCTCCAGATTCAGATTGGCATTCAGGCCAAAGAGTTAAATCTTTGTTTCCTCAGACCAGAGAATGTTAAAAACATATTGTCATAAGAAACTAGCTCCCTGGTATACAGAAAATACCCGAGCTCTGAAGCAAGCTTCCAGAAAATTGGAACGGAAATGGCGCCACACCAAACTGGAAGTCTTCGACTAGCTTGAAAGAAGTACGTCCGCTCGGAGTCCGCTTCGAAGAGCCCTCACTCCTGCTCGATCATCCTATTTTCCAACTTAATTGAGGAAATAAGAACAATCCGAAATTTTATTTTGAGATACTTTCGCAAAGCTAACTAAAAAGCAGCATTCCCCAAGAGAGGATGGCTTTCACTTCAGCAGTAATAAATTCATGAACTTCGTTGAGGAAAAGATCATGATCATTAGAAAGCAAATTACGGACTCCTCTTTAAATCTGCATATTCCTTCCTCCAAAGCTCAGTTGTCCTGAGTCTGCACAACTCTGCCAGGACCTAGGATCAAGAGAGACACTCAAGTGTTTTAGTACTATATCTCTTGACACAATGATGAAAATAATCATGGCCTCTAAACCTTCAAGCTGCATACTGAACCCTATTCCAACTAAACTACTGAAAGAGCTGCTTCCTGTGTTTGGCCTCCTGTTGAACATAATAAACGGCTCTCTATCCACCGGATGTGTACAAAACTCACTAAAAGTGGCAGTAATAAAGCCTCTCTTGAAAAAGCCAAACCTTGACCCAGAAAATACAAAAAACTATCGGCCTATATCGAATCTCATTCCTCTCAAAAATTTTAGAAAAAGCTGTTGCGCAGCAGCTCACTGCCTTCCTGAAGACAAACAATGTATACAAAATGGTTCTGTCTGGTTTTAGACCCCATCATAGCACTGAGACTGCACTGTGAAGTTGTAAATTACCTTTTAATGGCGTCAGACCGAGGCTCTGCATCTGTCCTCGTGCTCCTAAACCTTAGTGCTGCTTTTGATACCATCGATCACCACATTCTTTTGGAGAGATTGGAAACCCAAATTGGTCTACACGGATAAGTTCTGGCCTGGTTTAGATCTTATCTGTCGGAAAGATATCAGTTTGTCCTGTGAATGGTTTGTCCTCCTACAAATCAACTGTACATTTCGGTGTTCCTCAAGGTTCCGTTTTAGGACCACTATTTTTTTCACTATATATTTTACCTCTTGGGGTGTCATTCGAAAACACAATGTTAACTTTCATCGCTATGCGGATGACACACAGTGTACATTTCAATGAAACATGGTGAAGCCCCAAAATTGCCCTCCGTAGAAGCCTGTGTTTCAGACATAAGGAAGTGGATGGCTGCAAACTTTTTACTTTTAAACTCGGACAAAACAGAGATGCTTGTTCTAGGTCCCAAGAAACAAAGAGATCTTCTGTTGAATCTGACAATTAATCTTGATGGTTGCACAGTCGTCTCAAATAAAACTGTGAAGGACCTCGGTGTTACTCTGGACCCTGATCTCTCTTTTGACTAACATATCAAGACTGTTTCACGGACAGCTTTTTTTCCATCTACGTAACATTGCAAAAATCAGAAACTTTCTGTCCAAAAATGATGCAGAAAAAATGAATCCATGCTTTTGTTACTTCTAGGTTAGACTACTGCAATGCTCTACTTTCCGGCTACCCGGATAAAGCACTAAATAAACTTCAGTTAGTGCTAAATACGGCTGCTAGAATCCTGACTAGAACCAAACAAATTTACATATTACTCCATGCTAGCCTCCCTACACTGGCTTCCTGTTAAGGCAAGGGCTGATTTCAAGTTTTACTGCTAACCTACAAAGCATTACATGGGCTTGCTCCTACCTATCTTTCCGATTTGGTCCTGCCGTACATACCTACACGTACGCTACGGTCACAAGACGCAGGCCTCCTGATTGTCCCTAGAATTTCTAAGCAAACAGCTGGAGGCAGGGCTTTCTCCCTATAGAGCTCCATTTTTTATGGAATTTGTCTGCCTACCCCTGTGAGAAACGCATACTCAGTCTCAAACTTTAAGTCTTTACTGAAGACTCATCTCTTCAGTAGGTCATATGATTGAGTGTAGTCTGGCCCAGGAGTGTGAAGGTGAACGGAAATTCTCTGGATCACTGAACCGCCCTTGCTGTCTCTGCCTGGCTGGTTCCCCTCTCTCCACTGGGATTCTCTGCCTCTAACCCTATTACAGGCTGAGTCACTGGCTTACTGGTGCTCTTCCATGCCGTCCCTAGGAGGGGTGCGTCACTTGAGTGGGTTGAGTTACTGACGTGTCTTCCTGTCTGGGTTGCACCCCCCCCCCCTTGGGTTGTGCCGTGCGGAGATCTTCGTGGGCTATACTCGGCCTTGTCTCAGGATGGGATTGGTGGTTGAAGATATCCCTCTAGTGGTGTGGGGCTGTGCTTTGGCAAAGTGGGTGGGTTATATCCTGTTTGTTTGGCCCTGTCCGGGGTATCATTGGATGGGCCACAGTGTCTCCTGACCCCTCCTGTCTCAGCCTCCAGTATTTATGCTTCAGTAGTTTATGTGTCGGGGGGCTAGTGCAGTCTGTCATATCTGGAGTACTTCTCTGTCTTATCCGGTGTCCTGTGTGAATTAAAGTATGCTCTCTCTAATTCTCTCTTTCTTTCTTTCTCTCTCTCGGAGGACCTGAGCCCTAGGACCATGCCTCCAGGACTACCTGGCATGATGACTCCTTGCTGTCCCCAGTCCACCTGGCTGTGCTGCTGCCCCAGTTTCAACTGTTCTGCCTGCGGCTATGGAACCCTGACCTGTTCACCGGACGTGCTACCTGTCCCAGACCTGCTGTTTTCAACTCTCTAGAAGAGAAAGCAGGAGCGGTAGAGATACTCTCAATGATCGGCTATGAAAAGCCAACTGACATTTACTCCTGAGGTGCTGACTGTTGCACCCTCGACAACTACTGTGATTATATTTATTGACAATGCTGCGTCATTTATGAACATTTGAACATCTTGCATGTTATGTTATAATCTCCACCTGGCTCAGCCAGAAGAGGACTGGCCACCCCTCATAGCCTGTCCTCTCTAGGTTTCTTCCTAGGTTTAGGCCTTTCTAGAGTTTTTCCCTATCACCGTGCTTCTACACCTGCATTGCTTGCTGTTTGGGGTTATAAGCTGGGTTTCTGTACAGCACTGATATATCAGCTGATGTAAGAAGGGCTATATAAATATATTTGATTTGATTTGATTTAGAAGGGAGGTACGTGATGCGACGTTGGCTCTCTCTGCTGGGAGTACATGAGCTGGCACCCCAACACGGATAGCTCCAATTTGAGGTAATTAGGGGAAAGTGCCAGCCAGCCGTGGAGGCCAAATAAAAGGAGCACTGTGGCACACCGCCAGGCAGGACGGGGAGAGACCAACACAGAGCCAAAGCTGAGAAGAAGGACCGAGCCAAACCTACGTGGTTTATTTTATGCCCTAGTAAAGTTGTTTGCGGACTAAAACTTCCCTGTCTCTGTGTTAATCTCTGCACGCTCAACCCAACACCCCACGGTTTACTACAGTCAACAGTGAAGAGGCGACTCCGGGATGCTGGCCTTCTAGCAGAGTTGAAAGAAAAATACATATTTCAGACTGGCCAATAAAAATGGGCAAAAGAACACAGACACTGGACAAAGGAACTCTGCCTAAAAGGCCAGCATCCCGGAGTTGCCTCTTCACTGTTGACCTTGAGACTGATGTTTTGCAGTACTATTTAATGAAGCTGCCAGTTGAGGACTTGTGAGGCGTCTGTTTCTCAAACTAGACACTCTAATGTTCTTGTCCTCTTGCTCAGTTGTGCACCGGGCCTCCCACTCCACTTTCTATTCTGGTTAGAGGCAGTTTGCGCTGTTCTTGGAAGGAGTAGTACACAGCCTTGTACGAGATCTTCAGTTTCTTGGCAATTTCTCGCATGGAATAGCCTTCATTTCTCAGAACAAGAATAGACTGACGAGTTTCAGAAGAAAGTTACATTTTGAGCCTGTAATCGAACCCACAAATGCTGATGCTCCATGATAGTCATCGTCTAAAGTAAGCAGTAAAAAGGCTCTTTTATTCTATGACAAGTTTCAGCTGTGCTAACATAATTGCAAGAGAATTTTCTAATGATAATTAGCTTTTAAAATTATGAACTTGGATTAGCTACACAATGTGCCATTGGAACACAAGAGTGATGGTTCTGATAATGGGCCTCTACACCTATGTAGATATTCCATTAAAAATCAGCCATTTCCAGCTACAATAGTAATTTACAACATTAACAATATCTACACTGTATTTCTGATCAATTTTATGTTATTTTTAAAGGACAAAAAAATGGCTGTTCTTTCAAAAACAAGAACATTTCTAAGTGACTTTTGAACAGTAGTGTACATACATACAGTACATATACCAGTGCATTCGAAAAGATACCCTTTTCCACATTTTGTTACGTTACAGCCTTATTCTGAAATTGATTAAATCTACAAACTATACCCCATAATGACAAAATGAAAACAGGTCTTTAGACATTTTAGCAAACTTATAAAATATAAAAAACGGATACCTTATTTACATACTGTAAGTATTCAGACCCTTTGCTATGAGACTCGAAATTGAGATCAGGTGCATCCTGTTTCCATTGATCATCCTTGAGATGTTTCTACAACTTGATTTACCACATGTGGTAAATTCAATTGACTGGACATGATTTGGAAATGTACACACCTGTCTATATAAGGTTCCACAGTTGACAGTGCATGTCAGAGTAAAAACCAAGCCATGAGGTCGAAGGAATTGTCCGTAGAGCACAGAGACAGGATTGTGTCGAGAAACAGATCTGGAGAAGGGTACCAAACAAATTCTGCAGCATTGAATGTCCCCAAGAACACCGTGGCCTCCATCATTCTAACTGGAATAAGTTTGGAACCACCAGAACTCTTCCTAGAGCTGGCCGCCCGGCCAAACTGAGCAATCGGGGGAGAAGGGCCTTCGTAAGGGAGGTGACCAAGAACCCGATGTGCACTCTGACAGAGCTCCATAGTTCCTCTGTGGAGATGGAGAACCTTCAGAAGGACAACCATCTTTGCAGCACTGCACCAATCAGGCCTTTCTGGTAGAGTGGCCAGATGGAAGCCACTCCTCAGTAAAAGGCACATGACAGCCCACTTGAAGTTTGCCTAAAGGACACTCGGACCATGAGAAAAC
>NC_036848.1:30146274-30147185 GCF_002910315.2 Salvelinus sp. IW2-2015 | reverse complement strand
CCTTCTCCCCCGATTGCTCAGTTTGGCCGGGCGGCCAGCTCTAGGAAGAGTCTTYGTGGTTCCAAACTTATTCCAGTTAAGAATGATGGAGGCCACGGTGTTCTTGGGGACATTCAATGCTGCAGAATTTGTTTGGTACCCTTCTCCAGATCTGTTTCTCGACACAATCCTGTCTCTGTGCTCTACGGACAATTCCTTCGACCTCATGGCTTGGTTTTTACTCTGACATGCACTYTCAACWGTGGAACCTTATATAGACAGGTGTGTACATTTCCAAATCATGTCCAGTCAATTGAATTTACCACATGTGGTAAATCAAGTTGTAGAAACATCTCAAGGATGATCAATGGAAACAGGATGCACCTGATCTCAATTTCGAGTCTCATAGCAAAGGGTCTGAATACTTACAGTATGTAAATAAGGTATCCGTTTTTTATATTTTATAAGTTTGCTAAAATGTCTAAAGACCTGTTTTCATTTTGTCATTATGGGGTATAGTTTGTAGATTTAATCAATTTCAGAATAAGGCTGTAACGTAACAAAATGTGGAAAYGGGTATACTTTRCGAATGCACTGGTATATGTACTGTATGTATGTACACTACTGTTCAAAAGTCACTTAGAAATGTTCTTGTTTTTGAAAGAACAGCCATTTTTTTGTCCTTTAAAAATAACATAAAATTGATCAGAAATACAGTGTAGATATTGTTAATGTTGTAAATTACTATTGTAGCTGGAAATGGCTGATTTTTAATGGAATATCTACATAGGTGTAGAGGCCCATTATCAGCAACCATCACTCTTGTGTTCCAATGGCACATTGTGTAAGCTAATCCAAGTTCATAATTTTAAAAGGCTAATTGATCATTAGAAAACCCTTTTGCAATTATGTTAGCACAGCTGAAAACTGTC
>NC_036848.1:30097273-30141914 GCF_002910315.2 Salvelinus sp. IW2-2015 | reverse complement strand
ATTAACTCTTCTTCTGAAAACTCGTCAGTCTATTCTTGTTCTGAGAAATGAAGGCTATTCCATGCGAGAAATTGCCAAGAAACTGAAGATCTCGTACAAGGCTGTGTACTACTCCCTTCACAGAACAGCGCAAACTGCCTCTAACCAGAATAGAAAGTGGAGTGGGAGGCCCCGGTMCACAACTGAGCAAGAGGACAAGAACATTAGAGTGTCTAGTTTGAGAAACAGACGCCTCACAAGTCCTCAACTGGCAGCTTCATTAAATAGTACCTGCAAAACATCAGTCTCAAGGTCAACAGTGAAGAGGCAACTCCGGGATGCTGGCCTTTTAGGCAGAGTTCCTTTGTCCAGTGTCTGTGTTCTTTTGCCCATTTTTATTGGCCAGTCTGAAATATGTATTTTTCTTTGCAACTCTGCCTAGAAGGCCAGCATCCCGGAGTCGCCTCTTCACTGTTGACTGTAGTAAACCGTGYGGTGTTGGGTTGAGCGTGCAGAGATTAACACAGAGACAGGGAAGTTTTAGTCCGCAAACAACTTTACTAGGGCATAAAATAAACCACGTAGGTTTGGCTCGGTCCTTCTTCTCAGCTTTGGCTCTGTGTTGGTCTCTCCCCGTCCTGCCTGGCGGTGTGCCACAGTGCTCCTTTTATTTGGCCTCCACGGCTGGCTGGCACTTTCCCCTAATTACCTCAAATTGGAGCTATCCGTGTTGGGGTGCCCAGCTCATGTACTCCCAGCAGAGAGAGCCAACGTCGCATCACGTACCTCCCTTCTAAATCAAATCAAATCAAATYTATTTATATAGCCCTTCTTACATCAGCTGATATATCAGTGCTGTACAGAAACCCAGCTTATAACCCCAAACAGCAAAGCAATGCAGGTGTAGAAGCACGGTGATAAGGAAAAATCTTAGAAAGGCCTAAACCTAGGAAGAAACCTAGAGAGGAACCGAGGCTATGAGGGGTGGGCAGCGTCCTCTTCTGGGGCTGAGCCAGGTGGAGATTATAACAATAACATGGCCAAGATGTTGTCAAATGTTCATGAAATGACGCAGCATTGTCAAATAAATACATGATCACAGTAGTTGTCGAGGGGCAACGCAAGTCAGCAGCTCAGCGGAGTAATGTCAGTTTGGCTGTTTCGATAGCCGCGCGATCATTGAAGTATCTCTTACGCTCCTGCATGTCTCTTCTAGAGAGTTGAGAAACAGCAGGTCTGACAGGATAGTCACGTCCGGTGACAGGTCAGGGTTTCCATAGCCGCAGCAGAACAGTTGAAACTGGGGCGAGCAGCACAGCCAGGTGGACTGGGGACAGCAAGGAGTCATCATGCCAGGTAGTCCTGAGGCATTGGTCCTAGGGCTCAGGTCCTCCGATGAGAGAGAAAGAAAGAAAGATGAGAATTAGAGAGAGCAATAACTTGAATTCAACACAGGAACACGATAAGACAGGAAAGTACTCCAGAATAGTGGACAGGACTGCACACTAAGCCCCCCGACACATAAGCACTATGCAAGGCGATAATCTCTGGAGGCTGAGACAGGAGGGGTCAGGAGACGCACTGTGGCCCCATCCAGATGTACGCCGACAGGGCCAAACAAACAGGATATACCCACCACTTTGCCGAAAGCACAGCCCGCGCTACCCGAGCACTAGAGGGAGGTATGACATCAACCACAACTTACCATCCTGAGACAGGGAGTATGAGGCCCACGAAGAGTCCTCCGTCAGCGGCAACAACCCAAGGGGGGGGGGTGCCAACGCGCCAGACAGAAGCCACGTCAGTAAGCTCGAGACCACACTCAAAGTGACGCACCCCTCCTGAGGGGAGGCAGTGGAAGAGACACGTAAGGCAGTGATCTCCAGCCCTGCTGTAATCAGGGGTTAGAGGCAGAGATCCAGTGAGAGAGGGGGAACCAGCCAGGCAGAGACAGCAAGGGCGGTTCAGTGGATCCAGAGAATTTTCGTTCACCTGTCACTACTCCTGGGCAAGACTACACTCAATCATACGCACCTCACCCTGAAGAAGATGAGTCTTCAGGTAGAAGACTTAAAGTGTTGAGACTGAGTGGATGGCGTCTCTCACGATGGGTAGGCGAGACAAATTCCACTAAGAAAATGGAGCTCTGATATGAGAAAGGCCCTGCCGTCCAGCATGTTTGCTTAGAAGATTCTAGGGACAGTCAGGAAAGGCCTGCAGGTGTCTGTGGACCGTAGCGTAGTGATAAGGTATGTACGGCAGGACCAAATGGGAAGGATAGGTAGGAGCTAAGGCCCATGTTAATGGCGCTTTGTAGGTGTACAGTAAAAACTTTGATAGATGCGAGCCCTTGCCTGTAACGAGGAAGCCAGATGTGAGGAGGCTAGTGCAGCTGGTAGTAGATTATGATAAATTTGTGTTCGGTTCTAGTCAGGATTCAGCGAAGGCCGTAGTTTAGCACTAACCTGAAGTTTAGTTCTAGTGGCCTGTTTTAGTATGATCGGGTGAGCCGGAATCGTGAGCAGTATTGGTTTATGGCAGTAGTCTAGACGCTAGAGTAACAGTAAAGAGTGGTGATGTTCGAGTTTGTTCTGCGAGGTCATTTTGGATCAGAAAGTGTTCTGATTTTGTTGCAATGTTTACGTAGATGATAAAAAGCTGTCCGTGAACAGTCTGGATATGTTAGTCAAAAGAGATGCAGGGTCCGAGTGAACACCGAGGCTTCACTGTTGTTATTTTGAGACGACATGTGCAACCAATTCAAGAAATTAATTGTTCAGATTCAACAGAAGATTCTTTGTTTCTTGGGACCTAGAACAAGCATTCTGGTTGTTTTTGCCGAGTTTAAAATAAAAAGGTTTGCAAGCCATCCACTTCCTTATGTGTCTGAACACAGGCTTAGCTAGTCGGGGGGCAGATTTTGGGGCTTTCACATGTTTCCATTGAAATGTAAAGCTGTGTGGTCATCGCATAGCGTGAAAGTTAACATGTGTTTTGACATGACCCCAAGAGGTAAATATATAGTGAAAAAATAGTGGTCTAAAACGGAACCTTGAGGAACACGAAATGGTAATGTTGATTTGTAGGAGGAAAAATTAAGAGACAAAACTGGATATTTACTCGACAGGATAAGATCTTAAACCCAAGCCAGGACTTTCGTGTAGACCAATTTGTGGTTGTCCAAATCTCTCCAAAAGAATGTGGTGGATCCGGAGTGGTAACAAAAAGCAGCACTAAGGTTAGAGACACGAGGACCAGATGCAGAGCTGGTCTGAGCATTAAAGGTAATTTACCAACTTACACAAGTGGCAGTCCTCAGTGCTGTATATGGGGGGTCTAATAACAGACGAGAACCATTCTGTATTCCATTGTTTGTCTTCAGGAAGGCAGTGAGCTGCTGCGCAACAGATTTTTCTAAAATTTTTGAGGAGGAATGAGATTCGATATAGCCGATAGTTTTTTTGTATTTTCTGGGTCAACGGTTTGGCTTTTTCAAGAGAGGCTTTTTCTGCTACTAGTTTATGGAGTGTTTTGTACACATCCGGTGGTAGAGAGCGTTTTATTAGTTTCAACAGGAGTGCCAAAACAGGAAGCGCTCTGTTCAGTAGTTTTAGTGAAATAGGGGTTCAGTATGTCTGCTTTGAAGTGTTTAGAGGCCATGATTATTTGTATCAATTGTGTCATAGAGATATAGTACGTAAACCTTGAGTTGTCTCTCTTGGTCCTAGGTCCCTGGCAGAGTTGTGGAGCTCAGGGACAACTGAGCTTTTGGATCGGAAGGAATATGAGGATTAAAGAGGAGTCCGCTAATTTGCCTGTTGCTACAGTGATAGATCTTTTTCCTCAAGAGTCTATGAATTGTTATTACTGCTGATAGTGGAAGAGCCATCCTGTCTGGGGTAATGGCTGCTTTTTAGTTAGCTTTGCGAAAGTATCAAAAATAAATTTCGGATTGTTCTTCATTTCTCAATTAAGTTGGAAAATGATTGGATGATACGAGCGAGGAGTGAGGCTCTTCGATACGGCACGGTACTGTCTTTCACAAGCTAGTCGGAGACTTCCAGTTTGGTGTGGCGCCATTTCCGTTCCAATTTTCTGAGCTTGCTTCAGAGCTCGGGTATTTTTTGTATACCAGGGAGCAGTTTTCTTATGCAAATGTGTTTTAGGGGTGCAACTGCATCTAGGGTATTGCGCAAGGTTAAATTGAGTTCCCTCAGTTAGGCGGTTTTACTGCATTTTTGTCCTCTGACATCTCTTGGTAGGCAGAGGGAGTCTGGAAGGCATCAAGGAATCTTTGGTTGTCTGAGAAATTAATAGGCACGACTTTTGATGCTCCTTGGTTGGGGTCTGAGCAGATTATTTGTTGCGATTACAAACATAATAAATGGTGGTCCCGATAGTCCAGATTATGAGGAAAAACAGTAAGATCCACAACATTATTCCACAGTGCACGATCGTCTTCTGACAGAGATTGGACCAAGGCGCAGCGTGTGCCAAAGAACATTCTTCTTTTATTAAAGAGAGAGAAAACACAAAACAAACACTATACTACAACTAACAAAACACAAACGACCGTAAGCTAAAATAGACAGTGCACAGACAAGCAACAACGTTCAACATAGAACAATTACCCACAATACATGATGCTATGGCCACTTAAATATGGCTCCCAATCAGAGACAATAAAAAACATCTGTCCTGCTTGAGAATCAACTCAGGACACCATAGACATAACTAGACACATTGAGGAACCATAGACTTCCCTACGAAACTCCAACACACAACCCATAACACTTAACAATCCTCCGTAAACACTACAACCACCCAAGACAAACAAAAAACACAAACATACCCCATGTCACACCTGCCTAACTAAAATATAAAGAAAACAAAGAATACTAAGGCCAGGGCGTGACACACAGGACAGAAAACTAGGTCAGAGTATGACTGTGAATTAAGTAGGTCCAGAGACACTGTGGACAACAACCACTGAGTCGATGATGGCTCGAAAGCCTTTTGTGTGGTCTGTGGGACTTTTCCATGTGAATATTAAAATCACCAAAGATTTGAATATTATCTGCTATGACTACACAGGTCCGATAGAATTAGGAATCGTGAGGGAACACTGTATATTGCACCAGAGGTGTAACATAGCTATAAAAAGTGATTGAGTAGCTGCATAGATTTCATGATAGAAGCTCAAAAGACGAACACGCGTCAGTTTTTTTTTGTAAATTAATTTGCTATCCGTAAATGTTGTAGTACACCTCCGCTTTGGAGGTACTGTGGGGAGTATGTGTGCACTAGGTTACCAGAGAGTTGAGCCTTCATTTACACAGTGAAATCATAGGTCTTAGCCATGTTTCAGTCAGGCTCAAATCATAAGATAGTTGATAAATAGTCTTGAAGTGAGGGATCTAACATTAAGTAGCCTATTTTGAGATGGAGGTATGGAGAAAGGAGAGAATGGGGAGAGGTCTTTGTTCTAGTGAGATTGCTAAGGCGAACACCGCCATGTTAGTTTTGCCCAACCTAGGTTGAGGCACAGACACGGTCTCAATGGGGATAGCTGAGCTGACTACACTGACTAGCTAGTGCAGACTCCACTAAGCTGGCAGGCTGGCTAACAGCCTGCTGCCTGGCCTGCACCCTATTTCATTGTGAGCTAGGGGAGTTAGAGCTGTCTATGTGTGTAGATAAGATGTAGAGCACCCTGTTGGGATGAATCAGAATGAAGTTGGGTAACATAGATGAGTGTTTTATTTTCAATCATATGCTTGTGAGATACTTGTCATTAAAGATCTTTCCTTTGTCTATAGGTTTGGTAGTTGCAGTTATCACTTCTCAGCTAGGCTTAGTCACTCGGGGCCAGAGAGGGAGAGGTCAGGCTTGTCTTCATATGTCAATGTATCTGTTAAACATGTGGTGCTATGTAGGAATATCAGAAGGGGAGGCGGAGCAGAATGGAACATTGTATGTCCCCTCTGAGTTGCCCTTATCTTGACCTACGTATTGACTAAGAGGACTCACTGTCTGATTTTGAGTTTGTCCAGGTTTGGGAGTATCTAGGATTGACAATTGATATATGCCATTGGATGAAGGTAATGTTTTGGTAGCAGTGAGAGTAAGATAAATTGTAGAAGCAAAAACGGTAATTTATAGCGAATGCTGTCTAGCTATGGATACTCCTCGCTCAAGTAAGCTTTCTTTGTGAAGGCAGTTCTTTATCTGTGGTTTGTCATGTCGACTAGTGGGGTGGATCTTTGCTATAAAAGATCTCAGTTGCCATTATGTTGGGGACTCAACTATTTCATTAGAGATATCTGAAATGTTCGAAAGTCAAATGCTATTGCAAAAGCTTAATGATTATTAAAGGTGAATGTTTAAGTATAACTCGACTGGTGTGTGGTTTGCTCTCTCATCATTTGGTAATACAGGAAATTGCCACGACAACCCCTCCAGCTAGGATGAGTCCGTCACTCCTCAACAGCCAGGCTTGGTCTGTTTGTGGGTGAGTCCCGAAAAGTGGGCATTATCTACATTCTATCTTTTGGCGAGGGGCAAGAAAACAGTTTCAACAGCGATTGAGTGTGAGCTGCGTCGAGCTCATCACTCCCCGTAACTGGGAGTGGGCAGAGACAATTACTCAATGCCGACACTCTTTCTAGCTGATTTACACGCTGAAGCTATGTTGCGCTTGGTGACCTCTGACTGTTTTCATCCTAACATCATTGGTGCCGACGTGGATAACAATATCTTATACTCTCTAATACTGCCAGTTTTGCCTTAGCCAGCACCATCTTCAGGTGACCTTACGTCGGTACCGCCTGCCCCCTGGTAAACAGTGTATGATCGCTGAGTGATTCGTTTTAAGTCTAATACTGCGGGGTAATGGAGTCGCCAATGCTAGGTTTTCCATTTTGTCAGAGCTAATGGTGGGAAGCTTCGGCGTCTCAGACCCCGTAACGGCAGGAGTAGAGACCAGAGAACGCTCGTCGCTCTGACTGCGACTCGCTGCTTAATGGGGAGACCGTTGAAAGTTTTGTCGGCTGAATGAGCGACACCGGTTGAGCATTCCTACAGCATTTGTCCGGCTGCGGGGACCGTGCGAGGGGATTTATACTAACGTTACTATCTGTATTTACTGTGGCACAGACGCTGTTTCATCCTTTCCTACACTGAAATACCCTTGCCTAACGATTGCGTCTGAAGCTGGCTTTGCAGCACAGCTATCCTCGCCGTAAGGCGATCGGTCTCCTGTATCATTAAGTGAGTACAGCGACTGCAATTAGAAGGCATCATGTTAATGTTACTACTTAGCTTCGGCTGTTGGAAGTCCTGACGAACCATGTCCAGATAAAACGTCCGGAGGGAAAAAGTTGAATGAAAAAAAGTTGAGTGAGGGAAAAACTAAAAATATAAACGGTAATTAAAAAGTAAAAACCGTAAAGTTGTCAGGTAGCAAAGTAAGGTTGGCAACAAAATGCACAGCAGCACGTAAACAAGTCTGCAGAAAGTTGCAGTTGACGGCAGTCAAAACTTCATCACCTTTGATGAAGTTTTAACTGCAGTCAACTGCCATCCCCTGGGGTAGACCTCCTGGGATACCACATGACGTTGAGACTGGTGTTGAGACTTGTAACGTTGAGAAAACCGATTGGGTGGAAACTGAATTTAGTGTTTCTTGCCAAGACTGAAATTGCCTGCTCTGGCTCCAATTATCTGGGCTTCTCTCCGCTATGCCGACCGTGCTTACTGCACTGAAACATGGACTGACTTTTAGGGCGTCCACAGCTACACGAGAGAACCCACTTTCCACTTTGACAAACGTTTTCAGTCAGCACAGAAGAAGCATGCTACACCCAATGAAAATTAAACTAATCAAACTGGTATTTGAGGGGGAATCTTGAAAGAAGATTTCGGGCAGAATGAAATGATCGATTACTCAGGAAGTTCCACAGAGCATCAAGGAAGCTGCAACTTTTGAAAAGTTAAGATTGAAACAATCCAGTTGGTTGGTTTTTAGAAAAAATCTTGCTTTAGTGTGTAGGGCACTGTCCATGGTGCTGATAGAGCGCAGCGAGATTCAATATAATTACAATGCAAGAACCCAAATAACACCCCTGGGTATAGCTACATATTGGTGTGATCCATCATAGAAATAGATAGACTACATTTTCTTGAGGAATGTCCTTTTCTAGTTTTCTTTTAAATCTCAAATTGATCAAGTTGTAATGCGCTGATTCTCCTCATTGCAGATCTGACCAATCACACTACTCATATTAATCATGAATAAAATAAAACAATCTGCAATTATATACTCTGTGTCCCAGGCTTTCTATGTATGTAATGTCTGTTGGTGAATTATGAAACAATTACTGTATGCAGATGTGCAAAATTCTTTGATTTGTTTTTGCACTCTCTGTCTACTTTAAATGTAACAATGTGTTGCAGATTTCAACTTTTATTGGTGACTATGGAAACACATAGAAATGTAATGAACCATGTTTTCAATATCCAACTTTATCTTATGTAATACTTTTTACAGTAATAAGCTGTAGTCAGGTGGTCATTACCATGTTTTGTTGAGGTCTTAACTACAGTATATAACACATAATATAACACATCATATAGTGGTCAGAATTATGACCAGCTGGTCAGATATTATGACCAACTGGTCGTATGGTGGTCAGAAAAAGATGTCATATTTCGGTCAGTAAAAATACAGTTTGTGGCCAGAATAAGTCGTCATACTGGCGTCTTTTCAACCAGGTTTTGCCCAATGGGTTGGGACGTTCCTACCCTAACCCCTACCCTAAATTTTAAATYTCAACTTCAATGGGGTAGGGACGTCCCAATAAGGATCCCGGAGAGCACAGACCTTTCAAGCAACACATTCCCATCCATGTTCACTCTCCTTGCTGACTGTCCTCGATTACAGTTGACCTTTTTTAAAAGGAGGCGAGAGAAGACTGAGAAGAAATAGATAGGAGGTGAGGAAGGTGGTGAGGAAATCMAATTGATAAATGGCCAGTCATTGGTTCCAAAGATTAACCACAGAGTTTCTAAACCCAGAGGTGCAACATTGCGATACTTCCGGGAACGCTTATACTCTTATACGAATGGAAGTTAGCATTTAGCAGTCACTTCTTCTAAACCTGAAAAGGGACTACTTCTACATGATATGCAGCGAAAACAGCCAAATATGGATATTTTTAACTGCTTTTTTAAGAGGAGTGAAAGTGAACCCTGGAACCCCAAAGAACTTCTGGTGAANAAATCTTGCTTTAGTGTGTAGGGCACTGTCCATGGTGCTGATAGAGCGCAGCGAGATTCAATATAATTACAATGCAAGAACCCAAATAACACCCCTGGGTATAGCTACATATTGGTGTGATCCATCATAGAAATAGATAGACTACATTTTCTTGAGGAATGTCCTTTTCTAGTTTTCTTTTAAATCTCAAATTGATCAAGTTGTAATGCGCTGATTCTCCTCATTGCAGATCTGACCAATCACACTACTCATATTAATCATGAATAAAATAAAACAATCTGCAATTATATACTCTGTGTCCCAGGCTTTCTATGTATGTAATGTCTGTTGGTGAATTATGAAACAATTACTGTATGCAGATGTGCAAAATTCTTTGATTTGTTTTTGCACTCTCTGTCTACTTTAAATGTAACAATGTGTTGCAGATTTCAACTTTTATTGGTGACTATGGAAACACATAGAAATGTAATGAACCATGTTTTCAATATCCAACTTTATCTTATGTAATACTTTTTACAGTAATAAGCTGTAGTCAGGTGGTCATTACCATGTTTTGTTGAGGTCTTAACTACAGTATATAACACATAATATAACACATCATATAGTGGTCAGAATTATGACCAGCTGGTCAGATATTATGACCAACTGGTCGTATGGTGGTCAGAAAAAGATGTCATATTTCGGTCAGTAAAAATACAGTTTGTGGCCAGAATAAGTCGTCATACTGGCGTCTTTTCAACCAGGTTTTGCCCAATGGGTTGGGACGTTCCTACCCTAACCCCTACCCTAAATTTTAAATYTCAACTTCAATGGGGTAGGGACGTCCCAATAAGGATCCCGGAGAGCACAGACCTTTCAAGCAACACATTCCCATCCATGTTCACTCTCCTTGCTGACTGTCCTCGATTACAGTTGACCTTTTTTAAAAGGAGGCGAGAGAAGACTGAGAAGAAATAGATAGGAGGTGAGGAAGGTGGTGAGGAAATCMAATTGATAAATGGCCAGTCATTGGTTCCAAAGATTAACCACAGAGTTTCTAAACCCAGAGGTGCAACATTGCGATACTTCCGGGAACGCTTATACTCTTATACGAATGGAAGTTAGCATTTAGCAGTCACTTCTTCTAAACCTGAAAAGGGACTACTTCTACATGATATGCAGCGAAAACAGCCAAATATGGATATTTTTAACTGCTTTTTTAAGAGGAGTGAAAGTGAACCCTGGAACCCCAAAGAACTTCTGGTGAATTTGTAAACAACAGCTGTTCCGTCGCTGCTGTAACCAGCTAGCTAGCTAAGTTATCTTAGTCTAGTTGTTTTCTCAAGGTCCATTTGACCATAGTATTCGCGGATGGGATGGTCCTGGGAAAATGTACGTTTATTGCATGATTTTCCAAAGAAGCATCGCAGCGGGCTGCATCGCCTGTATGGATAGTAATGTTAGCAGCAGCAGGCGGTGGCGGCGTCAAGATGATGTGTAGCACACAAGTAAGTTGTTTARCAAGTGTGTCCATCTATTCTAGGTAATGTATAGAAATAGGATAGACASCCATCCAATATATAAAAGTTATGACACAAACGTTAGCTTAATCTGCTAAAAGRGACAAGTTAGCTACCTAGCTAGATCATGAACAGAATACCAGTTCCAAAGAGAACTATGACAGTATAAAAACTAAATTACAATGAAATATCAAATGTTACATAACTTGAGAATAATGAAGCAAGTCCTGGTCTAATTTCTATGTTTCGTAATCTCAGATACAGAGACCTGTGGATGAAGGTCCCAAAGAAAGTCCTAAATCCTGGAGACACTGAACGGTATATTGCCAATGGGTTATATATGTGGAACTGGTTTACTGTTAGAATTGTTTGTATGACTACATAGACCTATAACATGCATGGTGAACCTTGCTCCTAGAGATCTAGCTAATGGGTGTGCAGGTTTCTGTTCCAGCCCAGCCCTTATTTTTTGTATTATACACTATTCATTTAACTATTCAATCTCTTGTTTTGGAGTAAGGTGAATGTCTAAACCCACTAACCATTTACACAGGCGTTCTTTGTATGATATGAAATAAAGTGTGGATTCTTTGAATTAAACCTCTTAAGGATCCATTTTCACCTAAAATGACATARCCAAATCTAAATGACTGTAGTTTTTTGTCATTGAACATTCCCCGTTTGTCTGTTTTATTTTGTTGTCACTCACTCTCATTTTGATATTGCACAGATTTGCCACTGTAGCTGATGTCCTTGATCATTGGTGTGGGTGTAACACTCCCTGTATGCCTGACCTAGYATGCAACCCCTGTCCACAACAGCATTTCATACCCACAATGCAGCATCCATTATCATACCAAAACCATGATCTTGGTTGGGCTAGGATAACAGTACTTTTGGTCTCAGGGTGGGTGACATCACCACATGATGGCTACTAGGGCTTTCTCACTTTTGTCTTTCCTTGATTACTCGCATCCTATCTCCCCACCTGTACTGTACGGCATCTGTATTGGAAGAGAAGGTACAAGGTCTCTCCCCTCGGACCTTCTTCTTAGAAGGAGACGAGGAGAGGAATCGAGGAAGGATGAATTGAGAAAGAGCCTAGCATTCACCTGTAAACTAGTTCACATGTGCTACACACTCACCCCTCTGCTACACTCACTGACCTCCTCCTTCTCCTCATCAACCTCAGTACACTCACCCCTCTGCTACACTCACTGACCTCCTCCTCTCCTCATGAACCTCAGCAGCCAGCAGAGAAGACTGTGTGAACTGGGTCAATCTAGCACCCCCAGATTTAATTTTGTGGCTATTTAATTGTGCTACATTGACTCAGTCGGTGGCTGAGTTATACTGTCGGTGGGGTAGGAGGTGAAAGGGGTGTGTGTGTAATAGAGGAGACTTGAAGTCGTGTCTCCTCCTGTCTATCATGAATGTATCATATTTTAATACTGTAAGCATCTCGGCTGGGGGTGAATCTCCTCCCGTAATTTTGCGCCGATTTGCTTCACTCTGCTACACTCACTGTCCTCCTTCTCCAGTGGTTGGCATGCTAGCTACAAGTGTAATTTGATTAGGGTTTGTGTCCTGGCCGGTCAGCCATACAGGGATGGAACTCATAAATGACATAGCTACTTTGCAGCCCATGTAAAAGTTACCCTTCGTTGTGGTCACTCTCCAGGGCGTTTTTCTCTTGTCTCCACTATCCGCGCTCTACCCTTTTGGTTACAGTGGATGTAAGATTATTTATGTCATGCACGCCCAATGCAAACATGATGGGATTAGTATTGGCCTTGTGGGCATGTCCAATGCAGTTGTACATGTGGCTTGTCATTTCTATACTGAAACAGGATTCACAAATCCTCACACATTGTTTACATTTTGCTGAGATCTTTTCTACATTGGAAATTATACACTATTAGAAATAGGAAAAGCACTCACACGTCTTTGAACTTGTGTGTGTGTGGGAATAATTTGATTGAAACTGGCAAGATTAGTGTGTGGGTTTTTCTTTTTCATTAGACATTGAGGCTAACCATGTTGAAGGATACCAGATTTGACTTCTACGCCTGCTGTACATGCCACCATGATATTGATTATTGCAACGAAGGTAGGTCTTAAGGATGACATGCTCAGAAGAGAGACATTATTAGCAAATATCACTTTTTGTGATAAGGGGGTGCAGAAATGAATATTTCAAGGTTCATTTGATTTAATTTCAAAATACATGTTGCTTGAAATAAAGTTGCAATTTGAACTTCATGTAATGTATCATCCTGGTGTAATTCATATGCAGTTCAACATTATAACCACCAGGTGTCAGCGTTAGCAATTGTTTTACTACATGTAAACAAACCACTGGCTTGGTCTCGTAACGTGAGGTCAATAATAGTATGTTTCTTAATTGAAACTAAGTGGGCAATACACCCGCGTAAAATATAGTTGCGTTTTGGAGGAACCAGACGAAGAGCTAGGGGAGACAGATTGGTGAGGGGGGAGAGAGAGGTGATAGTGTTAATTACTGCTGCTAGCTAACTTTGATGTAAACAATGTGGCCATCGCACGTTGGACTCGTATGCTAGCCACATTTAGTTGAGTTATATTGTTGGCTGTCATGAGATAAATTAATCTAACGTAAACTCACTCACTTTTGTACATCGCCTTGGTCCGTACAATTGACCTTATTTTAGTGCCCCAAAAACGTAATACTTCCAGATCAACTGTAATGTCAATACCATTGTAAAGCACAATTTCTCCCCTTTCCAACAGAATCAATTACATGACCCCCACGCTGCCCGTTTCTGCATGATTCAAGAAGGCAATGAGCCCCGTCGGGTCTTTTTAAAAATGGCTCGAAACTAATGCGTGATAGTGAGAAGGAGAGATGTTGTGTGGGAAAATTGCTGTCCAACTTATCACCTTATCACCTCTAAAATGTATATAAAACACTATAAAGAGTTTATATAATGTGTCATTACATACCTATTTGAAGGTTTGTGTCGAATTTGAATCGGGTTTTTAGGGCGGTGCTAAAGTAATCTTAGAAGTAAACAGCAGCTTTGAGAATGATGATCGCATGCAAAACATGACTCGGTGTCCCCCCTTACCCCCGTCACTGTCCATTTCTTGTTTTTAAAGGATGAGAGAAGTGGTACAACTGGTGGAGAGAGATTGTAAGACAGAAATAGTTGCTTTATACGTGCTGTAAGTTACGGCATGACACGTCACGATGTAACGGAGGGTCAGTTTTTTCAACTTTTCTCCAATACTATAGAGCCATTACCATGTCGATCAACGCTTGAATAGAAACCTAGTACACACCCCCGATTTTGAAGTCAACACAGTCGCTACAGTCCCATTAGTTTTCTTTGCAGCCTCGTTTGAATGTCGCGGTTGCGCACATTTGTACGGAATGGGGTGAGTTTARGTTAGCTGKTAACAAGGTAAACTGATCTTTCTCTACCTTTACATCACGCTGGCTCTGTGGTTATTGCTAGCCAAATGTAACACCACCAGAACAAATGGATAATTAACGGGAAATAAACATTGCCCAATGATTTTTTGTGGATCTGGTGGCAACAATTCAATGTGTATATATAATMAATTTGTTGGTTGGATCAATTAATATGAACTTAACATTTTGTGCTAGCTAAGTAACGTTAGCCAAGTACTAGTAATTTCCTAGTTTGCAATTATGGCGCGCTGCAGCGCCAGATGTTTACACCTAGATCACATCTACTGTGTCTTTGCGCAAAATGATACACAACATCAGTGGCAACCCGTCATTCAGGGCTGTTTTGAGCCCCCGCCTGTTGAGCTTTTTTTGTGTGTGCCTGTTTTGCATGTTATTTTGGCATTAGTACGAGTCACATATCAGTTTGCAAACAATCTTTAAAAAAATATATATATATAATAATTGAGTTAATAAAGTCGCATACAAACATGTCTCTTTTTAGCTTCCTTGAGTAAGGCAGCTCCAAAACGCAGGTGTTTCCGCCAACTCAGTGCTTTATCTGGTGGTGGGGCAGCCAGCGGAACATATGTAGCGTAGGGGTTGGTAATGTTCTCTAATTGCGCCGTGATTGGCTCACTGTTCTGTCACTCATGGGGACACTACATCGCAGCAAAATCTACAGGGAGAGCTCYAAAATTCAAGCCCCTTGGGGGCTGCCATAGAGTTGCATTAGAAGTGCCCATCCAAGAAGGCTCAAGATCATTGGCCAGAGATAAAATTACATCACGTTATATCTACCATAGTTTGATTGGACTGATCATGTCAACATCATACTTTGAAAATCTTAGCTAGCAAGCAAGCAGTCATTATCATGAATCAAGTCAACAGTCGACTGGCAAATCCTTTTCAATCCTTGTCATATGAAGACAAATTATAGATAAATCGTATCGGTGCTCATTGGCCATTGGACATAAACATTACACAAGTTGGTAATTGCAAATTCAACAATGAGTGGTTTGGAAGGAACTGCAAGCATTGCAAAGCAATCACTAGCCTGATATTCAGTGGAGTGGGTGTGTGATCCAAGTCTGGGTTTAAGGGTCTGTTTTCCAAGCTTAAAAGAATAAACATTCAACATTGGCCATGCTGTCAAMCCAGCATGACTTCTGCCGTGTTCAAACAACTGGAAATTCAGAACTGGGAAATCTCAGACTTCAGTGAGTTCAAGACAACTGGGAACTCCGACAGGGAAAATACATTTTGAACGGTCATCCAACTCGGAATTRCAAGTCGGGAACTCGGGCCTCTTTCTAGAGCTCTGACCTGAAGATCACTGATGTCGTGATTCAACCTTGTTTTTTTCAGAGTTCCCAGTTGTCTTGAAAGCACCATAAATCCAGATAATTACAGACTTTGACAACATTTACCCACGAAGGACCGCCTCACCACCTTCCTGTTCAAGTGAGCARAGGACAACAAGGTGAGTCCAATAATGTCTTGTATGCTGCTGCAAAAAT
The DNA here is from genome assembly GCF_002910315.2 of Salvelinus sp. IW2-2015. NCBI lineage: Eukaryota > Metazoa > Chordata > Actinopteri > Salmoniformes > Salmonidae > Salvelinus > Salvelinus sp. IW2-2015. The sequence continues at coordinate 30,126,188 of NC_036848.1, read as the reverse complement.
GATGTAATATGCCAGGYAGATATGTATACTGTAGCTAAGAAAGTAATACTAAGTGGATGTTGTGTAGTAAGCTGTTAGTAGCCCATGTGCCCATCCTAATAATTTGGTCCCTTTTCCTCTCATAATTTAGCCTACTGTTCTGACTTGGTGGTGCACATGTAGCATATAGCCTGTTTTCATAAAATGTCATAGAATATTGTAAGTGCTTTTATTGTAAGTGATTGTCTGCTTATATGTCCCCTTTATTTATCCTAAAGGTTCTGACTTGGTGTACAGCGAGAATACTGTAAGAACGGCCCATGTTCGGAATTCTTTATATTTCAAAAGTGCTGAACAAATAGTTATATTGACTATGTCCGTCCTAGCTCACTCACTAATGTCCTAATCTAAATTACAGATTGAGTCTTAAAAATCTGTTGTTCTGCCCCTGAACAAGGCAGTTAACCCACTGTTCCTAGGCCATCATTGTAAATAAGAATTTGTTCTTAAGTGACTTGCCTAGTTAAATAAAATAAATATCTGCTTCTCGTCCCCTTAACTTATGCCAAAGTTTGTACATCTCAATTGTCAGTAGAAACCACATTTGTTTAAACAAGTCAGCCATAGCAGCAAAAAAAAATGTAAAGGCAGTAAATGAGGCTGAATGAACTGTTTCACTGCCAGAAAAGGTTTAATTGATAGCCAGGGCTAGCAGTAGTAAGTTGTTGGGACTGCTGTTAGGACACTGCAGTTGGGACAGCTTTATGTCGGCCCTAACAGTTTGTGGGCACTGTTTGTCACCGTTATAGTGCAGTTCATGTATTTTTTAGTGTTGTGGATTTGCTGGAATGCATTAAAAAAAAAATGTGGGGGGGGGGGGGTTTGCCCCACCAAGATCTACATGCCAAACTCACAACTGCACAGCATCATCTAGATAGGTGTGCAACAAAAGTTCAACATTCACCTTCTGCTACCATTTCTGTCAAGCAGTCTACGCATGTAGTTTGACGCATACGTTTAATAAATCCTACATATGCACCACAGAGCGCAGTACATTCATTTCCAATGGAACGCTGCGTTTGCCTTGCGGCGTTGCCGAAGCAGTTGCAACACGTTCTGTGTGGTGCATACGTTGGATTTATTGAAAGTATGCGTCAAACCGTATGCATAGACGGCTTGATAGAAAATGGTAGCAGAAGGTGAATGTTGAACTTTTGCAAACATACAGATGATGCTGCGTACCATTTTGCGCAATGACGCTGTAGGTGTGATTGAGGCGTTACTGGGGAACCTATTGGTTGTGCGTGCATATAGACCGTGTTGTTGTTTTGACAGTTGAAAKGGTCTGTATCCAAATCAGACTTTAGTAACCACATTGTGAGCCTGTTACAAGACATAAATTATTACGGATTTMAAGAATATCCACTTTGTTAGATCAGATTCGTTAAATGTGCCCATTCCAGCGTCCTATTGACCTCTTTACCACAACTATTGGCTACAAAAACAACGCTTTTTGGTCTTCATTTAAGGTTAAGCATGAGGTTAGCAGTGTGGTTAAGGTTAGGTATTAAATCAGATTTTAAGAAGAACATTTTTAGAAATAGGCAGGGTTTAGCCATAATTATGACTTGGTGGCTGTGTTAACTATATAACACACTGCACAAATACCTGCGCTATAAGTAGCACACAATGTCAGAAAAATAGGGTAAACAATGCTGACAAAATAGTAATGTGACGTGATCCATTTAATGCAAAASTGTGTCAATTTACTGAATCAATTTATTCCAACATTCAAAATCGCTAATCTTGAGTCCTTCCACATAACAGATTAATATTTATTCAGCCCAGTGCTCACCCCACCTGCAGTAAATGCAAACTACAGTACAAAAGTACACGAGAGACCTCTAGGGGATGGAAAAAAACAGTGCATTTTTTTTTAAGCTGTACTCTCCTCTGTACATTTGGTCAAGGGCAGAAGTACAGTCTTGCTTTTGTTGTCAAATCTACATTTGATTTGACCCCCCAAAAAATATGCTAGCTCATCGAGGGAAATTACTGATCTTGGAAACCGCAGACTTAAGCATTCCTCAAATTTCAAGTTTGCCTAGAAGGAAATACCAAAGAAATGAACATGCAACAGATTATTTTTTGAACAAATAAGTCCAGTTTTTATTATTATGGTTGTTAATGCAGCAGTGGCTCTTCCATCTGAACATTGATAAATAAAACACCGACAAAAAATGTTTTTGTTAAGGTTTCCTCAAGACACTGTGAAAGAAATAACCAAATTATCATTCCACACATTTATATTTTCCTTGACCAATGTCCATACTCAATAGAATGTTTTTCCTCTTTAAAAAAAGTAATCCAACAAGAACCTGAAGGGTGGCAGCGTTCTCCCCTGTCCATGCCCCTCAAGAGTAACTTGATGTTTTGCTGCCGACATCYTCCTCCTGCGTTCCCATACTCTGAAACATACAGTGTGATACAAACCATTAGCAATCACTTTAATACTAACTAAAAGACCAGGGGTTTCGGGTTAAATTTAAAAAAGCTACCAACAAATATTCAACCAACTAAACTGTGAAAATACTCCTCTTGGAAAACCACTAGAGGAGCCTAAAGAATTTAATTGTTGCTTCCTACCTTCTGAACAAACTGCGGGTTTACTGTGATTTCTTGATCCATGGACTTTAGTTTCTCATCCAGCTCTATACACTTCAGCATCTGTAAAGGACACAAAGCAAGGCATTTACTTCACTAAAACAGTATCAAATAATATGCAAATAATTGTTGTCACTTTATTGCATCTCAATAGTAATTTCCATATAAGGGTAGATAATCAATACTGCCATACCTCTTGGTCAATTTTGTGAAGCATTGCGGGGTTGTTGTATTTCTCCGGGTTGTCATGGAAACAGACCATGCCATCCTTTTGGTTGATACTGGCATATATCTCACCATCTTCAATCTGTAAGGAACAGAAAGGTCATTAATGGACGAATCAATGTTAGATCTAGTCTTCTTTGAAGTGAATGCCATTTTCTTTGATCCATTCAAAATTGAGTGTTCTTAAGAGTACTGAGATAAAGCGTGTCTATCGTCCTGCGGTCACGTTGGCTTACCATGTGCAAGACATACTTCTCTGCCTCCTGGGGCCCTGACAGCTGCACTCGACTCGCCATGTCTTGCAAGGACAGCGTCAGGAAAGTCTGCAAAGAAAGAAGGGTGGTCAGATACATTGCTTTTCTGACCATTTGCTTTAAATACTTTGTTTACACCCTGGTAACAGGGTGAAGATAGGGACGAAGAAGTTAAGATTTGAGGTGAAGGACAGGAGGTATATTTTGAATATAGTTGAGGTAAGTGCAGATGGAGATATATTAAGAATGAGAATGTTGTATTGGGGGTCAACGAGGTGAGCGAGGACTATTGATAGACATATTAGGAGGTATATGTGAGGTGAGGGGTTGTTTTTGAGGTGAAGAAGACATGAACTGAAGGGGAAGGAAGTATACCTTTGTTAGCCTCTGGATGTTTTTCTTGTAGAGGGAGGACAGGCACTGCTTGACCAGCCCTGTYTTGTTGTCGCGTGTGAAGGTCTCACTGTGTTTATTCACCTGGGAGCGCAGTTCTGCTGGGTTATTGGTGGCGTACACCTGAGCAAGCTCATGGTACGCYTTGCTGAGAGGCTGCAGAAACAAAAAGCAGTAGAATATGTCATATGGATAGAATGTAGTACAACAGACAATTCAAAATATAATGGCATGTTTAAGCCTTAAGGATGTGAAATATGGCCCTTTTTGGAMCTTCATTCTCACCTTTATGAACCTGCCAACTATCTGTGACGTGTACTTGGGGAGCTGCTGCACTTTGCCGTGGAGAATCAGGGAGACCAGGATGTACTTCTTATAGGCCTCCAACATGATGTGACTGACAGCCATGGCTGGAGTGGTTATTGCCTGGGGGAGAAGAGATCACCAGAATATCACAGAAGGGAACTAGAGATGTAAACAAAATACTGCATTGTTGGGAAAGAGTTTGCAAGTAAACATGTCACTGTACTGATTACACCCGTTGTATCCTGTTCATGTGACAAAAAAATAACTCTGATTTGTCATTGCCGTTACAGATTAAATGTCAACTCAGTGTGTAGTGTACTTGACTACTGTATGCAWCAACATAGTACATTTACATTTAAGTCATTTAGCAGACGCTCTTATCCAGAGCGACTTACAAATTGAGTAGTAATTTGAAGGTCATTTCAAATGGTATTACAATGAGCAAAGGTTTTACTAGTAGTATGCTAAATCAATTCACTTTGATAACAGGAACACTAGGTCACATCTAAAACAGCTTTAGCACACACATTTTAGGTTCTCAAATAAGCCGGTACCTGTTCATAAAAATACAGTGCTCTTTCAAAGTTCTTCAGACCCGTGTAGATCATGCCTCCGTAATAGTAGTAACATAGAAAGTGCTTTGCGTCGTAGGCGCCATTCTCCTTACAGATGTCCATCATGTCAAGCTCAAGAAACGGGAGGACAGGCTTGAAGCACTTTGCTAACAAGCACAGCTGTGGATGTACACACAAAAATTGTTGAGGGGTCATTCATTCTTAGTCTCGCAGCCAAGCGTCAATACATTCCAATAATCATATAAAGTCAAAGATCCTGTTGATACGAATCAGTTTACTCACCTGACACAGGTCTGCATGCACTGAGGTAAGTTGGTTTGTGTTGATTTGCATTTTGTCTATTGCCTGTTTTAGAATGCCGACACCCCTCAATGGCTGTGAAAGAAAGAGATGCATTAAAACCATACGTAACAGAGATAAGGATGTGTCTGTCGTAAGCCCACTCCACACAGCTAGCTTGAAATGTCGCCAATAATGCCATCGAAAGCGCTCCTTTTCAGTGGCACAACTGGATAGTACGACGTTGTCAATCAGGGCGATCACCTGATTTGGCAAGGCAGAGGGCCCCAGGTTTGAGGCGTGGTACGGTCAGTTTGCCCTGAGTTGTAGTCAGAGAGGAAGGAAGCTAATCCTGCTAAGCTAGCACATTGGGCTGGGCGATATGGCCAAAATATATCACTGTATTTCAATTTTTTTGACAGTATCGCGGTATTTTATGCTTCTGAATAACACAAGTTTTAAATATGTTTAATGATATATGATTTTATTAGTCACATGCACAGGGTTGCAGATGTACTTGCAGGGTACAGTTAAATTCTAAATTGTTTTTTTGGGGCCATTCTCCATTCTGATGGTTTTATACTCAACCAAACTCGGACAAAACTGACAGTGAAGTAGTCCAATGTGCAGAACATTTAATTTAATTTAGCACTATATCAAAATATCATTATTGACAGTATTGTAAAAACCCYTACTGGTATGTGGATTCACGATATATCGCCCAGCCCTAGTTTCACATATCCTTCTTTGAAAAACACCTGCATTACACTTAGATCATGTAGAATGAACCAATAGTAGTGATGGGGGATTGATAGTTACATATCACAATATTATGTTGGACGATATTATAGTGCCCTCCACTAATATTGGCACCATTTGGTAAATATGAGCAAAACGGGCCACAATGTTTTTTTCTTGTTTATCCTCTTGGTCTTTTATTCAAAATATTCACAAAAATCTACCCTTTAATTGAAGTAAAATAATTTGCAAGAAAAATACATTCTTATCATAAAACAAATATTTTTCACAAATATATGTGTGCCACAATTATTGGCACCTCTTCAATACTTCGTGCAACCTCCCTTTGCCAAGAAAACAACTCTAAGTCTTCTCCTATAACGCGTAATGAGGTTGGYGAACACATGGCAAGGGACCTGAGACCATTCCTCCATACAGAATCTCTCCAGATTCTTCAGATTCAGAGGTCCTCTTCAGATCATCCCACAGGTTTTCTATTGAGTTTAGGTCAGGGGACTGGGATGGCAAAACCTTGATTCTGTAGTCAGCYYYAAAAAATTGTGTTGATTTTYAGGTGTGCTTTGGATCATTGTCCTGCTGGAAGATCCAACCACGGCCRAGTTTAAGCTTCCTAGCAGAGGCAGTCTGGTATTGATATAAAATCTATAGAGTCCATGATACCATGTATCCTAACAAGTTGTCCAGGGCATTTGGAAGAAAAACAGCCCCACAACATCAAAGATCCACCAATGTGGCAGGGCTTGAAAACAATTACAGACTACAAAGGGAAACACAGATGCGAGCTGCCCAGTGACGCGAGCCCTACCAGACAAGCTAAATGCCTTTAATGCTAGCTTCGAGGCAAGCWACACTGAAGCATGCACGAGAGCACCAGCTGTTCTGGATGACTGTGTGATAACGCTCTCGGTAACTGATGTGAACAAAATCTTAAAAACAGGTCAACATTCACAAAGCCGCTGGGCCAGACGGATTACCAGGACGTGCACTCAAAGCATGCAGACCAACTATRAAGTGTCTTCACTGACATTTTCAACCTCACCCTGACCGAGTCTGTAATACGTACATGTTTCAGGCAGACCACCATAGTCCCTGTGCCCAAGGAAGCYAAGGTAACCTGCCTAAATGATTACCACCTCGTTGGCACTCACGTCTGTAGTGCTTTGAAAGGCTGGTCATGGCTCACATCAACAGCATCCTCCCGGACAACCTAGACCTACTCCAATTCACATACCGCCCCAACAGATCCACAGATGATGCAATCGCTATTGCACTCCACACTGCCCTTTCCCACCTGGACAAAAGGAACACCTATGTGAGAATGCTGTTCAATCGACTATAGCTCAGCGTTCAACAACATAGTGCCCACGAAGCTCATCACTAAGCTAAGGACTCTGGGACTAAACACCTACCTCTGAGACTAGATCCTGGACTTCCTGACGGGCCGCCCCCAGGTGGTAAGAGTAGGCAACAATACGTCTGCCACGCTGATCCTCAACACTGGGGCCCCTCAGGGTTGTGTACTTAGTCCCCTCCTGTATTCCCTGTTCACCCACGACTGCGTGGCCAAACACAACTCCAACACCAACATTAAGTTTGCTGACGACACAACAGTGGTAGGCCTGATCACCAACAACAATGAGACGGCCTATAGGGAGGAGGTCAGAGAACTGGCAGTGTGGTGCCAGGACAACAACCTCTCCCTCAATGTGAGCAAGACAAAGGAGCTGATAGTGGACTTACAGGAAAGGACCAAAAGGCACCTCAACAGCTTCTACCCCGAAGACATTAGACTGCTGAACAATTCATAAAAATTGCCACCGGACAATGTACATTGACATCATGTACACTGCTGCTACTCGCTGTTTGCTTGTTAKSTATGCATAGTCACTTCGCCCCCACTTACATGAACAGATTACCTCAACTAGCCTGTACCCCCTTCACACTGACTCGTTACCGGTTCCCCCTGTATARAGCCTCGTTATTCTTATTGTGTTAGTTTTTATTTTAGCCTACTTGTTAAATACCTTCTTCTTGAACTGCYCTGTTGGTTAAGGGCTTGTACGTAAGCATTTCACGGTAAAGTCTACACTTGTTGTATTCGGCTCATGTGGCAAATAAAGTTTGATTTGATACTTCACAGTGGGGATGAGGTACATTTCTGCATGGCTATCTTTCTGTCTACGCCAAACCCACTTATGGTGTTTGTTTCCAAAAAGCTCTATTTCGGTCTCATCTGACCACAGAACCTGGTCCCATTGAAAGRTCCAGTAACGTTTGGCAAACTGTAGGCGCTTGAGTTTGTTGTTTGATGACAGCAAAGGCTMTTTTCTGGCAACCCTCCCAAACAACTTTTGGTCATGTAGGTGGCATCTGATTGTAGTTTTGGAGACTTTCTAACGCCAAGACCCAACTAYCGTCTGCAATTCTCCAGTTGTGATAAGTGGAGATTTTTTGGCCACTCGAACCATCATTTTTTGGCCACTCGAACCCCTCACTGTGCGTGGGGTCAATATAGACACACGTCCTCTTCCAGGCCGATTGTTAACATCTCCAGTTGCTTTAAACTTGTTAATTATTGCCCTGTTAGTGGAAATGGGCATTTTCAACAGGTGAGCTATTTTCTTATAGCCATTTCCTGAATTGTGCAGCTCAACAACCTTTTGTCGCACATCATTACTGTATTCTCGGGTKTTTCCCATAGTGATGGATGACTATTGGAACATGGCTTGTGTGTCCCCTCATATTTATACCCAAGTGAACCAGGAAGTCATGGCTTACTACTTAAGTGTTCCTAATCACTCAGGTGAACTTAAAAACYTAAAATATGAATGGGAATATACTTCAGTTAGATTTTACTCATAAGAATTTCTAGGGGTGCCAATAAATGTGGCACACATGTTTCGGAGAAAAATATTAATCTCACTTTTTTTTCTTCCACTCATTTTACTTCAATTAAAAGGTTCCATGTTTGTGAATATTTTGAATGAAAGATCAAGGGGATAAACAGCAAAGAAATGTTTTCCACAGCCCGTTTTGCTCATATTTACCAAGGGWGCCACAAAATTAGCAGAGGGCACTGTATATTGATACTTTGACTCCAAGTATCGATTTGTTTAAAAAAAAAAAATAATAATAATATACAAAACAGGTTTGGTAGTGTGCACTAGTCGGCTGTACCTATGCCAAAACTCCGGTATTTTTCATCCTATCGCCATCTTTTTAAATAGTGAACCAACATGTTTTTAGCACTTATTTCCATGACTGATCAAAACAAACTCTCATACCTCTCTGCAGCAGACATATAAGTGAGCAATGTGTTTGGAACATCAAATCAGAAATCAGAATACATATTGCATTGTCACCTAAGTATTGTGATAATATCTTATCGTGAGGAAATTCCCAGCCCTAATCAATATGCATTCTCATGGGTTGGCTTTCTGTTTTTGAAATGGTGTAGAATAGTAATACCATAATCTGGGTCTGATCTTGTAAAAACATGAGTCATTTCTTTAAATAGAGCATGTAAATGTGTTAATAGTCAAGTAAGTTCATGCATTAGCTCTTCTGGTTTAAATGTTTTGCCCCCGTTTGGCAAGTCTTACCTGTTTCCGTTCTACAAGGGCATTTGTCAACTGATGGCAGAGGCCGGCAACTGTGAAGAGAAATAATAAAAGTAGTAAGTAGGTTTAACAGGTCCAATCAAGCTAAATTAATTTTGCCCTGAACATTTGACCTTGAWCATTCTCCACATTCCTTAGGATTTGACTCTAACAATTACAAGATGTTAGCACCTCATGGAGTAAACCATTCCTCTGAAACTCAGTTGAATCCAAGGCTTCTAAAAACCAAAAGTTATTTAAGTTAAGACTTACAAGTGTCTGTTGCATATCGGATGTGCTCCCCATTGCAGGTACTGATGAAGAGCTGGACTTGGGAAAAGAGRGTCTCAAAGTCAGGGATGTTTGGCATGGAGAACTTCACAAACCTGTATGAAGGGAAAGTGAAAACTGGCAGTGAGTACACAAGGAAAAAAATTGACATGGTATATGAAAACAAAAAAGATTGTAGGCTGTATAAGACAGTTTCAACGGGCACAAAATGTAATTTGAACACCAGGGGTAGAAACCTTGATCTGTGTGATATACTTCTGAGTCATGAGCCCCGAATGCACAGGTACACTAAGCAGAAAATGACTCGAAGTCATAGCCTAGATCAGTGATTTACTTATAATCATTGATCAGTGATTAAAGGACTGCAGAGGAGAGCAGGCTACTCACAGCACAGCCAGGACGCCCAGGGAGTGCTCCTGGATGTCCAAGGCTCCCAGTACGGTGTCCAGGTGGGACAGGTTCTTGGCCAACAGCTCCCCGCTCTTGTTGATCAGTTCACACAGCTGTGTCATCTGACCTGAGATGCAACCGTAAAGATAATTGGTAAACAAACAATGCAGCCCTTGATAGTCAAYCTATTAGAGCTGGTTGAAGAGAAGTACAGGTCCAAATCAAGAAACAGTTCATGTGTTATGGTGTTGAGTATATAACCTAAATAGTTTAATTTACACAAGTGTTTCTCTCATTTTTAGATGAGACCTCCCTAACCCTAACCCAAACATTAATGTCCAGACCCAGTTCACACCCATCTAACCCAGAGATGAAAGCGTATGTCAGTCATAACTAAATATTTAATTATGTTTATTTAATGCTTATTTCTAACGATATTGTAATGCAGGCTATAAAAACTCTGTACCAACAAACTAACCAGAATGTCAACTGAATACACTTGCATATGTAAATAATAATTAAGTAATAAAACATATTTTTCAAATATTGGGTGCCACGAATAACATTGCGCATGTTTTTATAATGAAACGCGGTCCAGCTGCATAGTTCACATTCTTTGCAGTTACTGTAAAATATATCGGCCGGTCAACTGTCCTGTCAAGGCCTGCACTGGGTACATTAGCTATGGAAGTAACATATTGCGTTACAGATGGGACTGTCGACCAATWACATTTGACAATGGCGCTCTAAAACCAATCGCGCCTACTTAGGGCGGAACTACCGGTAAGCATTCCACTGAAATATTTTTCTCGAACAAAAACAAAGTTAGATTTTAAAACACGTATTCGTTTACTGTGTTGTTATTTGTACGCTTTAGTGTCCAGGGGTAAAAACACATCTTTCTGAACTACTTTTTTGATGCCTCATTCRCAAAAACAATAAATTTAGGGCTGTGTTTACATGATAAAGCAAAAAGGAGGATCTAGCTATCCATTTTGGCTAGCTAGCTATGCTATCAGCACAGCAAAGCATTGCTTAGCATTGGCTAATAGTTCCAGCTCGTCTGAGAASTAAAACATGTTTAATGTCCATACCTTGAGCGGAGAGCTGCCGCACATTGTTCACGAACTGCTCCAAGGCTGAAGCCATTATTATATATGTCCAAAGTGGTAGCAATTCAGACTGTTTTTCATTCAGATGTCAGAAACAACTCCGTCCGGACTGATACAGGGGGCCACACAGCCGCCACTGAGAGAAAGGTATCGCGAGACCTTCGTAAGAACAGACGGGATCCAACGAGATTTACGGTTGGAACTTTAGGCTCTTAAAGGGACAGGCACAGAGTTTTGCTAAAAGCTAAATATTAATTTCAGAAACCTTGTTATTGCGGTTTGCTACCATTTATTTGCCACTTTTCTCTAAACATAAAATCCTCTGAAAACATATTGTGATTGTTGTTCTTTGCTATCAATAATTGTTATAATTGGGAATTTGGCTTTCTTAAAAAAAGTGGCTCACTTTTTTTCCCCTCACAGCCAAGTAAACACAGGAAGGACAGTGCAGATGCTACCTGGTTYCAGGCAAAGATATTATAAAGTTGAAGATTTCCCACTCAACTACAGCCATGGAGGGCCAGAGTGCAGCACTATTTTTCATTGTTTCCTTCTAATTGGACTGATTCAGATCTGGATGGGGACACCTGTAACACAAGGTGAATTGAATAGCTCTGCACCTGCATTTTAAAATGTGCGTGTGTGCAAGGAGTCAAGTCAAATTAAGTTTATTTGTCATATGGATACACGTGGTACACAGTACAATGAAATGCGTACATGCAAGATCCACGCTCAACAATGCGACATAAGAATAGGAGAAAGTTAAAAGTCAGAATAAATAATAAATGGATTATAATGTACAGACCTTTATCCTTTTTCCAGGTGTGATTTGGCAAAACAAGATTATTGGGGGCCCCTACAAGCGCGACACAACACCTCCCTGAAGCTTACCAATGAACCAGACGGCCACCCCTGCGCCTTCCTACCCAGTACCACAGACAGTTATCAAACCATACAGTAGGCCAGCACACTCCACTCTCCTACCTGTAGCTGCCTGATACTGCTTCTTAGGACGTCTTCATTGTTCTGGTGCCTCATTGGATCGTATTGCGATTGACTACAGCTGCTTAGTTCTGGCTTGCCAGACTCATGGTTGCACTAATAGACTCATAGTTGGCCATTAATAGATGCTAACTGCTTAAGCGCCTATTAACGATAGTATCTTCTGGTTGGGGGCTTTTGTTAAGATCCCCGACACTCGTTCTGAACGTTAAAATGCATCGCTTGTCAAATCAAATCAAATCGAAGTTTATTTGTCACGTGCGCCGAATACAACAGTGTAACAGTGAAATGCTTACTTACAGGCTCTACACAATGGTGCGCGGGAAAAAGGTATGTGGGTGTGTGTGAGGTAAGTAAAGAAATAAAACAACAGTAAAAAGACATTTGAAAAAAGAGTAGCAAGGCTTATACAGACACCTGTTAGTCAGGCTTATTGAGGAGTATGTACATGTAGGTATCGTTTAAGTGACTATGCAATATGATGAACAGAGAGTAGCAGAAGCGTAAAAAGAGGGTTGGCGGTGGTGGACACAATGCAGATAGCCCGGTTAGCCAATGTGCGGAGCACTGGTTGGTCGGGCCATTTAGGTAGTATGTACATGAATGTATAGTTAAAGTGACTAGCATATAAGATAAACAGAGAGTGCAGCAGCGTAAAAGAGGGTGTGGGGGGGGGGGGGGTTACACAATGCAAATAGTCTGGGTAACCATTTGGTTACCTGTTCAGGAGTCTTATGGCTTGGGGTAAAAACTGTTGAGAAGCCTTTTTGTGCCAGACTTGGCACGCCGGTACCGCTTGCCATGTGGTAGTAGAGAGAACAGTCTATGACTGGGGTGGCTGGGGTCTTTGAAATTTTGGCCCTTCCTCTGACACCGCCTGGTGTAGAGTCCTGGATGCAGGCAGCTTTGCCCCAGTGATGTACTGGGCCATACGCACTACCCTCTGAAGTGCCTTGCCGTCGGAGGCCGAGCAATTGCCGTACCAGCAGTGATGCACCCGGTCAGGATGCTCTCGATGTTGCAGCTGTAGAACCTTTTGAGATCTCAGGCCCATGCCAAATCTTTTCATCTCCTAGGGGGAATAGGCTTTGTCGTGCCCTCCCACGACTGGCTTGGTGTGTTTGGACCAATCTAGTTTGTTGTTGATGTGGACACCAAGGAATTTGACGGACTCAACCTGCTCCACTACAGCCCCGCTATGAGAATGGGGACGTGCTCGGTGCTCCTTTTCCTGTAGTCCACAATCATCTCCTTAGTCTTGTTACGTTGAGGGATAGGTTGTTATTCTGGCACCACCCGGCCAGGTCTCTGACCTCCTCCCTATAGGCTGTATCGTCGTTGTCGGTGATCAGGCCTACCACTGTTGTGTCGTCAGCAAACTTAATGATGGTGTTGGAGTCGTGCCTGGCCATGCAGTCGTGGGTGAACAGGGAGTACAGGAGGGACTGAGCACCACCCCTGGGGAGCTCCAGTGTTGAGGATTAGCGTGGCAGATGTTTGCTACCTACCCTCACCACCTGGGGGCGGCCGTCAGGAAGTCTAGGATCCAGTTGCAGAGGGAGATGTTTAGTCCCAGGATCCTTAGCTTGGTGATGAGCTTTGAGGGTACTATGGTGTTGAACGCTGAGCTGTAGTCAATGAACAGCATTCTCATATAGGTGTTCCTTTTGTCCAGGTGGAAAGGGCAGTGTGGAGTGCAATAGGATTGCATCATCTGTGGATCTGTTTGGGCGGCATGCAAATTGGAGTGGGTCTAGGGTTTCTGGGATAATGTGTTGATGTGAGCCATTACCAGCTCTTTCAAAGCACTTAATGGCTACGGACGTGAGTGCTACGGTCTGTAGTCATTTAGGCAGGTTGCCTTTGTGTTCTTGGGCACAGGGACATGGTGGTCTGCTTGAAGCATGTTGGTATTACAGACTCAATCAGCGACATGTTTGAAAATGTCAGTGAAGACACCTGCCAGTTGGTCAGCACATGCCCGGAGCACACGTCCTGGTAATCCGTCTGCCCCGCAGCCTTGTGTATGTTTACCTGTTTAAAGGTCTTATTCACGTTGGCTACGGAGAGCGTGATCACACAGTCGTCCGGAACAGCTGATGCTCTCATGCATGCCTCAGTGTTGCTTGCCTCGAAGCGAGCATAYAAYTGATTTAGCTCGTCTGGTAGGCTCGTGTCACTGGGCAGCTCGCGGCTGTGCTTCCCTTTGTAGTCTGTAATAGTTTGCAAGCCCTGCCACATCCGATGAGCGTCGGAGCCAGTTTAGTATGATTCAATCTTAGTCCTGTATTGATGCTTTGCCTGTTTGATGGTTCGTCGCAGGGCATACCGGGATTTCTTGTAAGCTACCGGGTTAGAGTCCCGCACCTTGAAAGCGGCAGCTCTACCCTTTAGCTCAGTGTGCGAATGTTGCCTTTAATCCATGGCTTCTGGTTGGGGTATGTACGTACAGCCACTGTGGGGACGACGTCCTCAATTAACTTATTGATAAAGCCAGTGACTGATGTGGTGTATTCCTCAATGTCATCGGAAGAATCCCGGAACATGTTCCAGTCTGTGATAGCAAAGCAGTCCTGTAGTTTAGCATCTGCTTCATCTGACCATTTTTTTATAGACRGAGTAACTGGTGCTTCCTGCTTTKATTTTTGCTTGTAAGCAGGAATCGGGAAGATAGAGTTGTGGTCGGATTTACCAAATGGAGGGCGAGGGAGAGCTTTGTACGTGTCTCTGTGTGTGGAGTACAGGTGATCTAGAATTTTTTTCCCTCTGGTTGCACATTTAACATGTTGATAGAGATTTGGTAGAACTGATTTAAGTTTCCCTGCATTAAAGTCTCCTGCCACTAGGAGCGCCGCCTCTGGGTMAAGTGTTTCCTGTTTGCTTATTTCCTTATACAGCTGACTGAGTGCMGTCTTAGTGCCAGCATCTGTCTGTGGTGGTAAATAAACAGCCACGAAAAGTATAGCTGAGAACTCTCTAGGCAAGTAGTGTTGCCTGCAGTTTATCACAGTTTATTGTGGCATGGTTTTGGAAACATAAGGAATATATCTTTCATATCAGCAACAAATAATAATTTTAAAAAAGGTTAAATTACTACACACCTTTTATAGGGTTAGCGTYAGTGTTCCCACACAGCCATATCTCCATGTTACATCACTTGGAAGACAGACTGAAGACATAGGTGGCCAGCCACTTGTGCTAATTAGCTATCTAGCGTGCTCGGAACATCTGTGTGTAAGCGTAACTGGGGAGGAAGTGTAGTTGGTCAACTGTAGACACATACAGCTTGTCTGTCTGTGCAAACTGCTACAGTAAGTGTATCTTTTTTTATATGAAAGATCCTTTCTTGTTGATATTAAAGAAAAGAGTCTGAAATCCCTACGTATGGAGAAGTGATCCCCAGAGCTGACTGATTCCTCCCTTCACTGTCATTTTGCTTCTCCTGCTGCATGCATGCTGTCTGCCTGTTTTGATGTGGAAAGTTCATGTTGATATGCTAATGTTGAATGTTGTTGATGTTTACCCTTTCAGACTCCATGGRACAAGTTTGCCTCTGGATTTTTAAACCCACCTGAGAAACTGAGGACATGTGAGTAATCTTGTTTCAGGACATTGTCTTTGACTGGAAGATGTAGGCAGGCTTTACATCTTGGGGGATTTTGTACAGTAGGCAACACTTCTGGGAGCATTTGCACCGAATTTTACAGCTGCTGTGTGGCTGACGGGTTGCGGCACTAATAGCCGAGGGTTGCGACACCAGTCCATACTGATAGTCGTAAACACGTCCAAATACAGTGCTGAAAGGCATACTCAACATAGTGCTTAGTTTAGCTAGCTTGCTGGCTAATGCTATGCAGCACAAATGCCAAAGTCTGACCAATTGCAATAAAGGTTAAAACCAGAAAAAMTATATTTGACAGTGTCAATTAGTTAGTTGCATTAGTAACGAATCAACATTCCGAAATAGTTTTTATTTAAATGGAACCCTATTAAGAATAACACATTGACGTTCTGGACTTTAAAACACATCTCACACTTCGTGAAGCCATTGTTCGATCACGGACAGAAATTAGGGAGGCAAGTAAATAATGTCATTACTGCCTAAGATGACTTTACGCCTATTTGGCAGAGAGATAACTTTTCTTCATGACCAGTTCAAGTGTATGCTGCCACCACCATGCTTCACCATGCGTGTTAGACGGGTGATGAGTTGTGCTTGGTTTTCTCCAAACATAGCACTTTGCATTACATTTTTGTCTCATCAGACCACAGAATCTTTTTTAAATTATTTGTATTTCTTTTTTTATTTGTATTTTCTTTAACTAGGCAATTCAGAACAAATTCTTATTTACAATGACGGCCTGGCCAAACCCGGACGACGCTGGGCCAATTGTGCGCTGACCTATGGGACTCCCAATCACGGCCAGATGTGGTACAGCCTGGAATCGAACCAGGGACTGTAGTGACACCTCTTGCATTGAGATGCAGTGCCTTAGACCGCTGCGCCACTCGGGAGCACTCATGACATAGTGTGCTCTGCTGTATGTCTTTGCTATGCGTTGTTTGCATAGCTAAAATGTCACCATGCTTAGTTTTCCCAGAAATACTGTAGGCACGATCTTTATAGCTGGAACCTTTGCTTTACCCTTCGTTAGTGTTTCACTTTGGCCTAGCTGATGTGAACAACCATATAGCAGTTAACTTCAAGGGCAATTGTCCTCATTTAACAAATTCACAGGTCTCCCTGTTCCAACATTAGCCTACACTCTCATGTTAGGACATCTTCTTTGCTGACCTTTCAAAAACTGTATGTTGTTGAACATTTACATTGAAAACAAACTAACCCAGTTGTTTTCTTCTCTGTTTTCCAGCACAGGTGTTTTTATTTGCACCAGCCCTATAAAACATTATATACACTGCCCTGATGAGAAGGTAAGCTCGGAGTCAAGACAGAAATCCTGTGGGCTGGAGGCAGAGTGGTGATTGTGTTACCTCTTTCTAACAATAATGGTCTTTGCGCTCTCCCTTGCGCATGCGTGTTCAGCGTGCCTGGATAGAGAAACACCTGAGCTATGACTTCTTGGAGCAGATCATCCTGACCTGAGACAAGACCATGGTGACTGGGGACATCCTCATAGATGACACGCCGGACATCCTAGGTGAGTCGAGTGTTTGTAGCAAAGCTGGAGAACTGGGTGTGTCTAAATGTATGTGATTTGCATTTATGTGACGGTGCCATATGCATGCTACTTTGTCATACATTTAGGTATATTACAGTTTAGTTTGTTGGTAGTTAGTATTCCAGACCGTTAGATTAATCAACAAGCATTACGTGACCTTTGTGATGTGCCTCTGTTGCAGGTGTAGAGCCCAACCTGGGAGCACATCCTGTTCACTGCCTGCCACAACAAAAACGTAACCCCCAGCTCCAGCCAGCGCCTGCTCTCCTGGGCCGATGACTGGAGGGCCATCCTGGAGAGCAAGAGGCACTGAACCCTTAAGCACACACCAACCTCCCCTTCTCCACCCTGATGACCTACACTACATTGGGGTTCAACTGCTAGAGTGAATACCTCCACTAACTTGTCCAACTTGAAGTTAAGTGAGTATTAATCTGTTTGACCACTAGGGGGCACACATAGACTGAAGCATGAGGTAGACATTTGTGGTGTGCCGATCTCATCCTACTCGTATTCGTAATTGTATACATTTTATCACACATCARACTCGTAATCGGATTTACTCGTGATCGGAAAACCCAGAAGTGCGCTTTAAATGCTGGTAAAGRCTATACCTTCAGGGCGCATTACTGCGCTATCACTCAAATGTGCATCGTTATGCCCCTTCACTCATTCATGCACACATTGTTAAATGACCCAGACAGATGAAAATGCACATGATTTACTTACCTAGTCCTATTCAATTATCAATGAAACAGGCTAATAAATAGCCTAATGCATGACTGGCTACTATTGCCTGCATTTATTCCAGACACAGGTTTAGATGAAGGTAACGCTAGGCTAATTCGCTTGCCCCATATATTGTTTAACTTTCGAGAGGAGCAAAACTTTTCCCTCCCGACACTTATGCCACAACATTTGTGCAATCAAAATAAACAATCTACATTTGTCATTTTATTTTCGACTGATCTGTTGCTCGGTAAACTTGTCTGGGCTAGAGTAAATAATAATAGCAAGCGTGGGTTTGGATCACGATTTAATGACAGACGTCGTCAGCGATGGAATATATGGACAGACAAAGTAGGCCTACTAAACAACCYTATGGCCTCAGKAAAGTCGACAGGACATAARTAGCTATGGATTCTGATTCATACGCAATGTTTGGAGGAGGGGAGTTTTCGATCACAAATAATTACAAAAAATACTTATTTTTTTCATAATCGAATTTGGAAAATGTATCTCTATTACGGTACTCGTTTTGTCCGAGTACTCGGCACATCACTAGTAAAAAATAATGAAAATGATTTTACTGTTTTMACTGTTTTCAGAGTTTACTGTTTTTACACACTCGTTATAGTTGTTTGGGTATCTATTATCAGTTGTCTGTATGGTTTTGGAAAGTTTTTCAGCCTGTGTTTTGACAATTTGGGAGAATAGAGTATAATTTCAAAGGGATAAAATTATCCATTTTAAAAGTGGTTTAGTGTGGTGTGCACTTTAACCATCGATTAAGCACCATTCCTTATCAACTGACAGAGAGACTTACTATCACTCCACCCAAAGGCACACATCATTGCAACATGTTTAAATAGTCACCACTGTCAATCACCTGGAATATAAACCACACGCATAAACATTTTGTATGTTGACAAGGACATTGGCCCGAGGACCATAGGGCTCTGTTTTAAATGTACTGTATGGGAATGACTCCATATTGTAAATGTTGTTTTCCACCATTGTGCCAACATACTGTAGATCAAATGGTAGCATATATATATTTTTTCAACCTAGTTTAGGTCGATTWTATAGAGGGTTACATAAATTAATATGTTTTCAAGCTGCACCCARAGCTTATGTAATTATATGCGTCCTTACCAATCCACATGCAGGTATAAGGAATGACAGATATAACTAGGTGGCATGATTTAAAATGCATGTRAAATATATAACAATTATTAAAGTTCAAGAAAGTGAATATACCACATTTTTTTGAATACACATTATACATCACAAATGTTTTATTTCTACATTGTCATTCATCTGAGCGTAACTTAGTTGCATTAGTCTTTAACATGTCTTATTGTTAGTGAGACCAAAAAAAACTTWACCTCAAAATATCCTATACCCTCTGCTGTGAACAAGTATGGTCAAGCTCTTCCATRAAAAAGCATGTATATCTCTWTGCAGGCCTTGCAGTATATTCACAAAGTGGTCTAGTGAAGAACCTATGATCAAGTTGCCTATATTAACAAAGAWCAACACTGATTGCGAGGCAACAACTAAACGGGTAACCATTTTGCGCTATTTGTTGCAATGMTGTCAGCTGCTTCCTAAAATGTGGTCGCTGGCAGCATTGTCAATGGCCTATCAAGCTTCTTAAATGTTTCATCCATCACTCATACTGAGAGGATTTACTGTACAGTACTTACACCTAGCTGAATGTCTCTAYCTTCTAATTCAGTTTTACAAAATCATTTGAAATTGGTGCTAAAAWGTTGTTCATTGCTAGTTCACCTATTGTGAGTGTCCTTTCCCCCAGTGATTCACAGAGCGGGCATAGCAAGCTCTGGCCTGACCTCTATACGGCTCTGGTTCTAACTGTTTTCAGTCTAACCGTATCAGCATGATGTTGTAGCTAACTCATTTGAATCTTGTTTCACACAATGCCTTTGTACCAATGCCCCCTCCTTTCCTCTCCTCCTATCTCTGATGTTAATCAGATTGTAAAAGCACTGGTAGGCTTTTCTTGTATTGATTTTTAACCTTCCAAGTGTCTTTACAGTTGTCATGAAGGGAAGGAGATTAGGAAAATAATGTTGTCAAGACTGTTGGACAACAAGTGTTGTTGTTCACACATGATTGCCCTGATGATGACTGTCTATGGGGCGAGTTAGGGTTAAGCGATGTGTGTGTCCACTGTCCAGTCAACCCCTGCATCTCACAAAGCCTCTTCATGTCACTGCATCTTGTCAATGATTGTCTCGTGTCTTTGGTGTTGAATAATATGCCAATGTGTTTTTTTGGAGAACAGAAAATKTACCAAATGTTGCCATTAACAACAGATTGAATAAAGAATGCAACATGTTGAAAATATAGGGTATTCAATGATTTATTGAAAGTTTTACATGATACATGATCCTGCTAAAGGTCAAGTAGGAAACATGTCTTGAGTTTAGGGGGGGAAAAAATATCCAGATTCAGCAGTAGGGGCCACTTTTACCATGCACTTCAGACCCAGGCACAGTAAAGCTCTCAACATATGCATTTGCTGTTTGTTTTGGTGTTTCAGATTTTTTTGTGCCCWATAGAAATGAATGTGAAATAATGTACTGTGTCATTTTGGAGTCACTTTTATTGTAAATAAGAATATAATATGTTTCTAAACACTTCTACATTAATGTGGATGCTACCATGATTACAGATAGTCCTGAATTAATCATGAATAATGAGTGAGAAAGTTACAGAGGCACAAATATCATACCCCCAAGACATGCTAACCTCTCACCATTACAATAACAGGGAGGTTAGCATTTTATATCATACCCCCAAGACATGCTAACCTCTCACCATTACAATAACAGGGAGGTTAGCATTTTATATCATACCCCCAAGACATGCTAACCTCTCAACATTACAATAACAGGGAGGTTAGCATTTTTTTGGCGAAGCCAGTGTTATTGGGGTAGGGTTATTTTCCGTTGCCGCCCACCAGAACAGTGCACAACTCAGGGAGTCCAACCAGTACACAGAATCACAATGTTGTGTCCCAAAACTAAGTGTAAAAATCTACAGAGTACTCAGAAATGTTATTGAACGAGGGAGGCCTACAACCAAACATAAAACATATATAAATAAGGGAAGTTTGTGTGGGCAACAAACTTTTGAGAAACAATATTTGTGCAGTCTTCATCTAGCATGTAGGCATTGTTATTGCACTTTTACGTTTATTTACTAAACGGTTCTCTTTTAGATATCCAGGAAGATGGACCATGGAAAAACTCACATAAAAATAAACAGTATCACCAAATGAAATATTTGTCCTAATTGGGATCCAAATGAAGAATGAAGTACTGTGTAGTCATGGAAAATGTTGAACTGTTATGTAAACATACTTGGTAATACATATATAGAATAATGCAGTGGTGGAATGCCAGCAGTTGTGTGTTGTAAGGTGTGTGAGTCTTTGGATTTAGCAGTAACCCTTCATTTTACAGCCRGGTAATTGCTAGATATTAACAAGGTAAATACCTTGGAACAAAAAGTAAATACATGGTAACAATTTAGTACCAAACGTACTTCCTAGGAACCAAGCATGTAGGTAKTACATATTTAATTAGAAAATACAAAATAATAAAATGTAATGATATAGTATTCCCCTTTAGCCCAAAGGTAAGTATTGAAGACCATATAAGTAAGTACAACGTCTATTTGCGCACCTACTGGATGGAAACTACAAATGTAATGGCTGTGCTCAATGCAATGGCACTTATAAATGTAGAATCTTCAAACACCCCCAAACAGGGAAACAGATCCCAATCAAAGGTGTTATCACATGCTCCACTAAGGCAGTTACTTATCTTATTGTCCTTGTGGTAAAAATGATGTGGGTAAAACAAAGCGTGAATTAAAAGTACGTATCTCGGAGCATRGTAGCACCATTTGGTGCAAAAACTCGACTTACCCAGTTGCGGCCCACTTTTTGGAAGAAAACCACTCGATTTCGTCTCTACGTTATATTGGCATCGAACATGTCACCCTCCCTAGGAGAGGGGGTGACCTCGACAATTTATTGTTGAAACGAGAGGCTGCCTGGATCTTTAATTTAAAGACCCTTGCTCTGTGCAGCTCTCCTTTATTTTTAAGTGTTCCAGTCCGCTAGCCAGCCCCTCGCCTAAATAGGTGTGCGTTTCTTTCGCCTCTAGATCATTGCTAGACAACCATTTTCAGGTCTTGCCATAGATTTTCAAGTAGATTTAAGTCAAAACTGTAACTCCGCCTGTCAATGGTGTATTGGAGGTGAAGTCAGGTGCAGGAGAGCAGAGTATAATGACCAGGCGCACTTTTATTATAGTTACAAAAACGAGAGCATTACATAAATCAAARGCACTTAAAAAATGGAACATAAAAGTAAAGCGGGTAAATTAACACGACTTATCAATGAAACAATTACACAAAAAAAAGTTGMGAAACAGAGGGTTAAATACAAGTAGATTGATTGGGGAAATGAAAACCAGGTGTGTATGGAAACAAGACAAGACAGATGGATATATGAAAAATGGAGTGGTGATGGCTAGAAGGCCGGTGGACGTCGATCGCCGCCCGAWCAAGGAGAGGAGCCGACTTCGGCGGAAGTCGTGACACCGCCACAACATTCACTGTCTTCTTGGTAAGCAACTCCAGTGTAGATTGGACTTGTGTTTTAGGTTATTGGATATATTTATGTATTTCCGGATAGCAGATATTTTATTAGATATAAGGAGCAGACATGTTCCAGATATGCATGTCCTTAATTTCATATATGCAGCAACAATATTCTCCGTAATGGGACAGTTTCTACGTGCATCCAATCCGGACCTCAAAAATCTCACTGCTACTACTGTATGAGTCCAGGTTGATATCTGAGGTGAGATAAGTTGAAGACACGAACCTGATGCGTGTGCACCTACTTACATATATATATATTATATCTGGTGCATGAAAGAAAAATATGGATTTGATATTTGTCAAATGATTGAGCATGTGCTGAAAACTCAGAAATGCATCAGAAATCCTCCTTATTTTCAGCATATTGAAAAGCATATAAAAAAAAAGATCCGCATATGCACCTCAGCCAAGAGAAGCATTTGTGGAATCAATATAGCTTCATATCTTGAATGTGCTGAGAAAACACAGATATGCGATGTACAGTGCCTTGGGAAAATATTCAGACCCCTTGACTTTTTCCACATTTTGTTACGTTACAGCCTTATTCTAYAATTAATTAAATATTCCTGCTGAGTTAGACAGCGGGCTGCCATTTCACACGAGACCTCCCACCAATAAATCTAGCACTGTCTACACAGCAGAAATATGGTGTTTTGGACAAAAGTAGGATTCAGARGTTTATTTGATAGCGAGGGACACATTTCACTTTATGTCTGGTAAGTAGAGTTCCTAGAGTTTATACATATATCTTTGTTGACGGGAAACATTTTTTTTTGTGAAGCCGCCATATCGGGGTGAGGTTATTTTCCGTTGCCACCCACCAGATCCATGCACAACTCAGGGAGTCCAACCATTACACAGACTCCCAGTGTTGTGTCCCAAAGCTTTCCCTATTGACAGACTTGTGAAAACCTACAGAGTACACAGAAATGTTGTTGAAAGAGGGGGATGTCACGCCCTGACTGTAGATTGCTTTGTATGTTTCTATTTTTAGTTTGGTCAGGGTGTGATGTGGGTGGGTATTCTWTGTTGTAGGTCTAGATTTTCCTTWTGTATGTGTTTGGCCTGGTATGGTTCTCAATCAGAGGCAGCTGTCTATCATTGTCTCTGAGAGCCATACTTAGGTAGCCTGTTTTCCCATTTTGAGTTGTGGATGATTATTTTCTGTTTAGTGTTTTTCGTCACCTTACAGGACTGTTCGTTTGTCGTTTTTGTTGTTTTGTTGTTTTGTTCAGTGTTCTGTTGTTTTATTAAAATAATGAACACTTACCACGCTGCACCTTGGTCCTCCTCTCCTTCTCCAGACGACAATCGTTACAGGGGGCCTACAACCAAACATATAAATTATATGTAAATAAGGGAAGTTTGTGTGGGCAATATGTGTGCAGTCTTTATCTAGCATACAGTATAAGCATCATTATTGTACTTTTTCCATTTATTTACTGAACTGTTCTCTTTTCCTGGATATCTATACTCCTTACGGTTTTCACTTCAAATTAGCAGACCTAACAGGAGMGTAGATATCTAGGAAGACGGACCATGGAAAAAATCACATAAAAACAAAGTAGAAAGATCTAGAATATTTTTCCATTTGGTGATACTGTGAAGTCAGTCTGAAAGGAGAGGACATTTCCTCTATGGTGGATGACACACCCGTAATTCCTATTTGAATCTAGCCAGAGTGAGGATATCTAAAAATGTGAACTTTTAATCACTTCCAACCAGCATTGAGAATGATTGCCGGATAGGTAAGGTTTATTATTGAGACTACCTAAATCATATAAACTGGAACAACCTTCTCAGTAACGGGTGCAAAAAGTCCAAACACTAACAGATTGGATTAGTTTAGAAAGGGTATGTTATTTATATTGGTGTAGCATAAGATTAATCAACCGATCAATGTACATGCAAAAACACAGGTATTGAAACCAACAATTCTGAAAATCAACCTGCAGTAGAGCAAGCTAGGAAATATGATCGTGATGGGCGTGGCTTTGAGAAAACATACATTTGTAATTTTACTCAATAAGCATGTTCAAATTCAGCTCACTTTGAGCAGAGTTTGTTGATTCAACGTACAATTGTAAAGGCCAATTCAAACGAAAATCACTTTTTTTTGTGTGTACATGCTGGCATTAAAATGCACAGGAGTGAATGAGAGAAAACAACTGTTTAGGGCAGGCAGGTACGGTGGCTCCTGTAGGACATACAAGGTGAGTTAAAATGAACACACAAAAATAAGGGCTACATAGCGAATATAACATATACAACTGTTTATAATGGATTCTCAGGTGTACACCTTACAGTGAAATGCTTACTTACGAGCCCCTAACCAACAATGCAGTTTACATTTTTGGGGGATAAGAATAAGATATAAAAGTAACAAGTAATTAAAGAGCAGCAGTAAAATAACAATAGCGAGACTATATACAGGGGGGTACCGATACAGAGTCAATGTGCAGGGGCACCGGTTAGTTGAGGTAGTATGTACATGTAGGTAGAGTTATTAAAGTGAGTATGCATAGATGACAACAGACAGTAGCAGTGGTGTAAAGAGGGGTGGGTGGGGGGGAGGCACGGCTAATAGTCTGGGTAGCCATTTGACTAGATCTTCAGGAGTCTAATGGCTTGGGGGTAGAAGTTGTTTAGAAGCCTCTTGGACCTAGACTTGGCGCTCTGGAATCGCTTGCTGTGCTGTAGCAGTATATGAATAGGGTGGCTGGAGTTTTTGAAAATGTTTAGGGACTTCCTCTGACACCGCCTGGTATAGAGGTCTTGGATGGCAGGAAGCTTGGCCCCAGTGATGTACTGGGCTGTTCGCACTACCCTCTGTGTTGCCTTGTGGTCGGAGGCTGAGCAGTTGCCATACCAGGCAGTGATGCAACCAATCATGATGCTCTCGATGGTGCAGCTGTAGAACCTTTTGAGGATCTGAGGACCCATGCCAAATCTTTTCAGTCTCCTGAGGAGGAATAGGTTTTATCGTGCCCTCTTCACGACTGTCTTGGTGTGCTTGGACCATGTTAGTTTGTTGGTGATGTGGACCCCAAGGAACTTGAAGCTCTCAAGCTGATCCACTACAGCCCCYTCGATGAGAATGGGTGCATGTTCGGTACTCTTTTTTTCTGTAGTCCACAATCATCACCTTTGTCTTGATCACGTTGAGAGAGAGGTTGTTGACCTGGCACCACACGGCCAGGTCTCTGACCTCCTCCCTATAGACTGTCTCGTCGTTGTTGTGTCATCGGCAATTTTAATGACGGTGTTGGAGTCGTGCCTGGCCSTGCAGTCATGAGTGAACAAGGAGTACAGGAGGGGACTGAGCATGCGCCCCTGAGGGGCCCTTGTGTTGAGGATCAGCATGGCGGATGTGTTGTTACATACCCTTACCACCTGGGGGCAGCCKGTCAGGAAGTCCAGGATCCAGTTGCAGAGGGAGGGGTTTAGTCCCAGGGTCCTTAGCTTATTGATGAGCTTTGAGGGCAGTATGGTGTTGAATGCTGAGCTGTAGTCAATGAATACCATTCTCACATAGGTGTTCCTTTTGTCCAGGTGGGAAAGGGCAGTATGGAGTGCAATAGAGATTGCATCATCTGTGGATCTGTTGGYGCAGTATGAAAATTGGAGTGGGTCTAGTGTTTCTGGGATGATGGTGTTGATGTGAGCCATGACCAGCCTTTCAAAGCACTTCATGGCTACAGAGGTGAGTGCTACGGGTCGGTAGTKATTTAGGCAGGTTACCTTAGTGTTCTTGGGCACAGGGACTATGGTGGTCTGCTTGAACCATGTTGGTATTACAGTCTCAGACAGGGAAAGGTTGAAAATGTCAGTGAAGACACTTGCCAGTAGGTCAGCGCATGCTCACTGTACAAGTCCTGGTAATCCGTCTGGCCCTACGGACTTGTGAATGTTGACCTGTTTAAAGGTCTTACTCACATCGGCTGCGGAAAGCATGATCAGTCTTCTGGAATAGCTGATGCTCTCATGCATGTTTCAGTGTTATTTGCCTCAAAGCGWGCATAGAAGTAGTTTTGCTCGTCTGGTAGGCTCGTGTCACTGGGCAGCTCTCAGCTGTGCTTCCCTTTGTAGTCTGTAATGATTTGCAAGCCCTGCCACATCCGACGAGCGTCAGAGCCAATGTAGTACGATTCGATCTTAGTCCTGTATTGATGCTTTSCCGGTMTTGTGGTTCGTCGGAGGGCATAGCGGGATTTCTTATAAYCTTCCAGGTTAGAGTCCTTCGAAGGGGCAGCTCTAGCCTTTAGCCCAGTGCGGATGCTGCCTGTAATCCATGGCTTCTGGTTGGGGTGTGTACGTACGGTTACTGTGGGGARGACATCATCGATGCACTTATTGATGAAGCCAGGGACTGATGTGYTGTACTCCTCAATGCCATCAGAGAAATCCTGGAACATATCCCAGTCTGTGCTAGCAAAACAGTCCTGTAGCTTAGCATCTGCTTCCTGCTTTCATTTAAATGTTTGCTTGTCAGCAGGAATCAGGAGGATAGAATTATGGTCAGATTTGCCAAATGGAGGGCGAGGGAGAGCTTTGTATGTGTCTCTGTGTGTGGAGTATAGGTGGTCCAGAGTTCCCTTTCCTCTGGTTGCACATTTAAAATGCTGATGGAAATTTGGTAAAACGGATTTAAGTTTCCCTGCATTAAAGTCCCCGGCTACTAGGAGCACCGTCTCTGGGTGAGCCTTTTCTTGTTTTGCTTYTGGTGGAATACAGCTRATTCATTTCAAGTCTTAGTGCCAGCCTCTGACTGTGGTGGTATGTTAACAACTACAAAGAATACAAATAGGATTGTGAGTTTGCTCAACATTTGGGCATTTAGCTGAACCAACATACAGTGCCGCTTTCCAAAAGCAAACATGAATTTGTAAATGTTACTCAGCAAGCTTTTTAAAATTCAGCTCACTTCGAGCAGAGTTTGTTGAGTGAACAAACTTTAACACATTAGCTCAAGTTCTTGTCCATTTGAAGTCCACTCAACTCACAGAATAAAACTGATTAAGCGATTGGTTAAGGTATCTTTTTTTAAAGTGTGTCTGTTGTGGAAAATGTCCAGTTGTACACACCACCAAACCCAAACAACAACCACACACAATACAGCACACACACACAGTGTCCATTCATCCTCCATCAGCCTCCCCTTAAATTGGGTTACAGTATCTGAGAGGTCTGTGACACAACTGTTTGCTCAGTGCTTGGSCTTTGTCACCACTCAGCAATAACATGGGGCCCTAATGTAATACATCTCTGTAACACTGACACCGAGCATTCACAACACAATCACATATAMTTACAGCCACACAACACACAATGCATGGTTGACCACAACACAGCCAGATTATCTGAGTGACCGCAACACAACAGCACTATCCGAAAGACCAACCGACGACAAGCCAGTTGCATTGAAGGTTTTGTGACGTGACATTGTTGGCCGTTTGCAATGCCATTGTATTTGAATGTGATCTTTTTGCGTTCGGTGCTTKCATGGCCGTGGATGTTGTGTAGGTGTATCCATGGCCCTGACCTACCTTTCCAACACCTACAACAACCAATTATAGGTAATTGGGTCAGAATGTAAGGTACTAGATTATGCATATAATAACAACACTTTGATATATCCAAGAGGTTGGTGAGTCAACACAACACATTTGCGAGGGGCTCCGAACATGAGTCATTAATGTCTACACGTAAGCCGGCATAGACTGGTGGCACGAATAATACAAGCTTAGCGCAGAAACAGAAAACAACAMTCCAGTCTATCCATACAATGCGAAAGCATACAGGCATTGACATCACTCCCTGACTCACACGCTCGTTATAGATGTGATTGGTATGCAGTTTGGGTGGAAGTGTGAATTTTGACTCGTCTGGGTAGACTTAAACAGCGCAACATTTTAATCACCAAGCCCCCGGGGCTTAAWGAAAGATGCATGCTAAAAATATCAGGAGTTTTTTATTTTTTTGAGGAATTGTGACTCACACATGGAGCAAATACTTCAAAGTGTCTTTATTGGGAGGTGGAAGGAGGGGTGAGGTTTTAAGCGGCATTTTACAGGATTGAAGCTTCTATGAGACATTGTTTTTAACATTTGTTAAACTAGGCAAGTCAGTTAAGAACAAATTCTTTATTTTCATTGACGGCCTAGGAACAGTGGGTTAACTGCCTGTTCAGGGGCAGAACGACAGATTTGTACATTGTCAGCTCAGGGATTTGAACTTGCAACCTMTCGGTTYCTAGTCCAKCYCTCTAACCACTAGGCTACCSTGCCACCTGTTTGGAGGGAAACACAGGCCCAGAATAGACGCGTTTTGTCATGGCATTTCACACTTGTGTCTAAACATTTAGAACTCCCTTCTTAGGGTGTATGTCAAAATGCTTAATTTTACAACTGAAATTCCACTATTAAGACTGTCCTACTAAAGGATTAGCAGCAGTATAACAATTTCAGTAGAACAGAGAAAATT
>NC_036848.1:30039141-30093315 GCF_002910315.2 Salvelinus sp. IW2-2015 | reverse complement strand
ACTAGGCAGTGGAAATTATCTGCTTGCATTATTAGTCACGTCACACACAGGAGGTTAGAGGCACCTTAATTGGGGAGAACGGGTTCGTGGTAAGTGCGTGGAGCAGAATCGTGGAACGGTATCCTACAATACATCAAACGCGTGGTGTTTGACGCTATTTCCATTCTCGCCGTTACGGACATTATTATGAGCTCTTGTTCCCCTCAGCAGCCTCCTGTGATGTCACAGTAGCAGTGTGTGAGTCACAGTAGCAGTCATATTCGGAAAAAAACACATTAAATTACATTTCAATGCTTTTGTTTTGCAGAAAACAGGTGACTTATCAACATCCTGGAAGTTCACATAATGCTATTTCATTGAAACCACAAAACTCTTTAACGTTCTACCGAGTCAGAAACCCGGATCCGGGAGCACGCCCCACCCCCACAGTAAAAAAGTCGAATAGCATAGCTAGCATAGCGTCACAAGTAAATAGTAGCATCTAAATATCATTCAATCACAAGTCCAAGATACCAGATGAAAGATCCACTTCTTGTGAATCCAGCAATCATTTCTGATTTTTAAAATGTTTACAGGGAAGACACAATATGTAAATCTATTAGCTAACCACGTTAGCAAAAGACACCATTTTTCTTTGTCACCATTTTTTTCCACCAGTAGCTATCACAATTCGGCCATTAGGGATATTGAATAGCCATAACCAAGAAAAACTCATCAGATGACAGTCTGATAACATGTTTATTGTAGAGGATATTTTTGTTAGAAAAATGTGCATATTTCAGGTAGAAATCATAGTTTCACAATTGCACCACTCACAACTCGATAAATAAATACAGGAGAGTAACGTGTATAGACAATTTATCTCACTCCAAGTAAAAAGTATTTCAGTAAATATTAGTCAAAGCATATGTGATCAGAATAAGTAAACATCATTACTTGTGATATTGGGCTTAGAACAACTATTAGGTCAGCATTTATTTCTATAGAGTATTTTTTACAGCGACAAAAACATTAAATCGTGTTATAGATCAGCATAACTAGATCGTCATACAGGGCGTTAGCCTTCTACGCATTGACATCAAAGGCATAACGAGTGGCGGCAGGCGATCAGGATTCGTATGATTCAACCAAACAATATATTCAAGGAGTACTGGATTTTTCACTAATAAACCTCTCTCCAGAATTGCTTCGATGACACTCCCTCAAGTAGAGTCAGTAGGGTTCCAAACATCACCACCTAGACAATACATTATTCTTAGGATTGTTTTGTCTCGAAAATATAGTTTGCATATTTTAGGCGGCACAAAACAACTCGAAACTTGTGGCTTACTCATGAGAATTATGTAGCATATAATACTGCGACATGCAAGATGTCTCGGCCAGCTTATTGATTGTGTGAAGAGATTTACGTCTAGATTTCGATAGCTAATATAAACTGGATCTAAAAAAGCACGACGAGCTGTGACAGGCGCCAAAGACAGCATTCACAATTTACACTAGTTGGTCTCTTAAATTGCAAATCGCTGACGTACTTAGTATAATAATATACTGATAACAGTCAATTCACACGATGTGTGCCAGGAGACAAGAAAATGGATGCTCCTGCTCGTGAGCGTCTCTTCTCAGAATCTTCTGGGGCAACTTCGGAGTAGCCCTTTCTGGTTCTCCGGTTACTCGACTTTCGGTCAGGGAAGAATGCTTACTTGCATTGTACGTAGGGAACGCTATAAGTGCGAGCACATTGAAATTCGTATTTATTATGAATGTAAGTTTGGAGCGTATTGGATGTCATTTTATGGGCGATTTGAGGTACACAATTTTCAAGGGAGCACAGCCGATTTTTATTATCATAGAATAGCTTTCTCTTACTCTCTGTGAGCTGTTCTCCATCAGAATCTTGGCAGAGGTAGACTTTCCGCGGGTCGTAGATCTGTCTGTTTGGTCGAAATTATTAGATGACTCTTCGTCGGTTCTTGATAAAGAAATCGCATTGTGACTACAATACACGTTCGTGAGTTATGGCTAGCATTTTTGGGAAAGCGGGCACAGCTAATGGAATGAAGCGTCACAAATTGGCGTCAAATTCGATATCGGGAGACGTGATTCAAAACATGCTAGTATTCCTGAATCGGTTTTAACATTAACTGGAGACCGGTTAATTACATTTCAATGCTTTTGTTTCTGCAGAACACAGGTGACTTATCACCATCCTGGAAGTTTACATATGCTATTTCATTGAAACCACAAAACTCTTTAAGCAGGATGCAGAATATAGCCTGATCATTGACTCACAATGGGACCAATGGACAGTGGAGGTGTCCATCTGCAGCCTGATTGTGATTGTCTGTTGCTAGGCAGATTAACCACGCTGGTAAACACAATGCATGTGTTGATGATTCTGACACGTGTTATAACTCCATCATGCTCCGACATGCTGTCGCTCTTCCCAATTTGGGGCTATTTTAGGCTCTATAATGATTGTAGGTGGTTTATTTTCTCTTGGGCCCAGCGCCCAAGCAATTTTTTCACACTCCGCCTTTGGAGCACAGAGAACGTATGGATAGAGATTTAAGGCAGCTATTAACTTGGCACAAGGCTGCAGGCCTGGAAATGGTCACCAGCCCAGATCGTCCTACGTTCCTGTTCGCTTCTGGAGGGAGTGCCAATCCATCCACGACCAGTTCCCGCTACACACACATACACATGCACGCACACGCCATCATCACACACTCTGATTCATTCATGCTACTGCCAGTGTCAATGGGGGTGTGTATCCGTCTCCGACACCTCAACAGCTTGAGGAAACACACACACTGACTCGGAATGGAACTTAAATAGGCAACTGATCACGCATGTACTTACGCACATGCCACATAATTTTGTACCAGTAATTTTGAGGGTTTACTCACTGTAATCCTTTAATCAATCCATAGTGATTTCTTATCTACGTGACCATYTGCAAAACGACTCAATCACTACTAGACAATAACAACAACAACAAAAACAAGTGACTCACTGTTATTTGTTCATTGAACAGTTTTAATGTGTGCAACACTAACAGTAGTTTCTGCAAAGGTAACATGCAAATTGGTGTGCAGGCAGAGAAAAGAGAGAATGAAGACACTTTAGAAGGCCAGCACGACACAGAGACATTGCAACAAGCTCTCACAGTCTCATTGCAGAATTAGACGTTTGTCTATGTTTCTCCAAACATCAAATGTGTGTGTTTTTGACACTCTGGGTTGATTTCTCCTGCTCAGTATCGTTCTGTTTCTCCAAATGTCAAATTTCCAAACCTAACACTTAAGAAGGTTAAGGGTMAGGGTTTTGGATAGGGTTAAAACATTAAYTTTAGGCACTCKTTCTGAATGGTTAAATTAAGGGTTAAGGTTTGGGATAGGGTTAAACCCCCCCAAAAATGAGAAGTGTCCACCATTGGGATTAAACATGCAACCTTCTGATCCAGTGTCGTGGGATTATGCCTATCATACAAACCCCGTCCACAATACCCAAGCAAAACCCAAGCCTACTTGATGGTAATAGCGCTCACTGTTGCCCCCTAGTGGACGGTTTTGCTGTTCATTGACTACAGCTCAGCATTCAACACCATAGTACCCTCCAAGCTCATCATCAAGCTGGAGGCCCTGGGACTCAACCCCGCCCTGTGCAATGGGTCCTGGACTTTCTGACGGGCCGCCCCCAGGTGGTGAAGGTAGGAAACAACATCTCCACCTCGCTGACCTTCAACACTGGGGCACCACAAGGGTGCGTGCTCAGCCCCCTCCTGTACTCCCTGTTCACCCATGACTGCGTGGCCATGCACATCTCCAACTCAATCATCAAGTTTGCAGACGACACAACAGTAGTAGGCTTGATTACCAACAACGACGAGACAGCCTACAGGGAGGAGGTGAGGGCACTCGGAGTGTGGTGTCAGGAAAACACTCAATGTCAACAAAACAAAGGACATGATCAGAGGGAGCACCCCCCTATCCACATTGAAGGGACAGCAGTGGAGAAAGTGGAACGTTTTAAATTCCTCGGCGTACACATCAACGACAAACTGAAATGGTCCACCCACACAGACAGTGTG
Organism: Salvelinus sp. IW2-2015; assembly: GCF_002910315.2. Taxonomy (NCBI): domain Eukaryota; kingdom Metazoa; phylum Chordata; class Actinopteri; order Salmoniformes; family Salmonidae; genus Salvelinus; species Salvelinus sp. IW2-2015. The sequence continues at coordinate 30,089,222 of NC_036848.1, read as the reverse complement.
GTGAAGAAGGCGCAACAGCGCCTTTTCAACCTCAGGAGGCTAAAGAAATTTGCCTTGTCACCCAAAACCCTGACTAACTTTTACAGATCCACAATCGAGAGCATCCTGTCGAGCTGTATCACAGCCTGGTACGGCAACTGCTCCGCCCTCAATCGCAAGGCACTCCAGAAGGTGGTGCGGTCTGCACAACGCATCACTGGGGTCAAACTACCTGCCCTTTTTTGCCTTCCCGATGTCACAGGAAGGCAAAAAAGATCATCAAAGACAACAACCACCCGAGCCACTGCCTGTTCACACCGCTACCATCCAGAAGGCGAGGTCAYTACAGGTGCATCAAAGCTGGGACCGAGAGACTGAAGAACAGCTTCTATCTCAAGGCCATCAGACTGCTAAACAGCAATCACTAACTCAGAGAGGCTGCTGCRGACATGGATACCCAATCACTGGCCACTTTAATAAATGGATCACTAGTCACTTTAAACAATGCCACTTTAAATAACACCACTTTAATAATGTTTACATATCTTACATTAGTCATATCATATGTATATACTGTATTTTATACCATCTATTGCACCTTAGCTATGCCGCTCGGCCGTCGCTCATCCATATATTTATATGTACATATTCTCATTCACCCCTTTTAGATTMGTGTGTATTAGGTAGTTGTTGGGGAATTGTTAGATTACATGTTAGATATTACTGCACTGTCGGAACCAGAAGSACAAGAATTTCGCTACACTCGCATTAACATCTAACCATGTGCATGTGACCAATACAATTTGATTTGATTTGAAGGCATTTCCCTTCAAATCAAGGCACGTCCAATTATGAAGTCCCTCTTGAGTGATTTACCTGGAAATTTAGTTACTCCAACTGAATGAAAAGTGCAAAAACAGTGGGGTGCACTCAAAATGCAGGTCTCTAAGTGCGTCATTGCCCTAAACGWTAAATCTCCTCACTTAACAAAAACAATTGGCCTGCCTATCCAAACTCTTTCTGGGAATAAATAAGAGGATGATTCCTTGAAACCCTTGCAGTGTTATGATTGGATTGTTCTGCCTATCGCAATAAGTGTAATCGCCAAGAGCCAACAACTGAGCTATAGTACCAAAGCAGTATAGAGGGGCTGTGGGAGAGAGGAGATAAATGGATGGAAAATATGTTTTGAAGCTGCAGGAGCTTTTAACCCCAGCCAAGAACACCCACAATAAGTCTGCTTATAGAAATTTGATAAAAATGTACTTGAATCTAGGAGAGATAATTACAATTTATCCATACCACCWTATGGTGAAGAGGGACCTGTATCAGTGATATTGACCAGATAGACAGATCGTCTGCCGAAATATAGCACCCCATGTATTTGCCTAAGATTGTACTTTTCAATACCACGTATCGTATTACAGTCTGCAAAACCCGAATTAATTATATATTTTTTGCATATAAAATCTGCCAATCTGCCAATGGTATACTTGATAGAACTGGTATATTTGATAGAACTCAGACACCATCTGAACATACATAGAGATCTGTATTGGTGTGTAATTCTCCGAAAAGTAGTTATTCTAGGGCAAATCCAAAAATGTCAATACAGGTTTCTCTGGAGACATAATATTAAGTTATACATATCCTCAGAGGGTGGAGGGGGGCTAGCATCCCMGAGTAGCCTCTTCACTGTTGACGTTGAGACTGGTGTTTTGCGGGTACTATTTAGTMWAGCTGCCAGTTGAGGACTTGTGAGGCTTCTGTTTCTCAAACTAGACACTAATATACTTGTCCTCTTGCTCAGTTGTGCKCCGGGYCCTCCCACTCCTCTTTCTATTCTGGTTAGAGCCAGTTMSSSRMMMYKCCCKAWTTRRWAYMMYKCCCCAAACTTTTGAACGGTAGTGTACATTATGGTGTGTTATGCCGTCAACAWACTGTATGGACACACACAATYTTAATGTATTTTATTTATAAAGTGCCAAATATCAATTTGTTTGTCACAAACAGTGGGCTAGTGTTATCCAATTAGCACAGACCAGCTCTGTCAGTGTCATAAGGCCCCATGCCAAATAAAACACCTGGCTGCAGGGGAATGCAGACAACTTAAAGACAAGATACCAAAAACTATTTAGTCCAATCAACGTAAGCTAAATATCATGTGGCTGTCCATGGTACTCTCTCTCTCTCAGTCTGTCTGTCTGTCTGTCTGTCTGTCTGTCTGTCTGTCTGTCTNTCTGTCTGTCTGTCTGTCTGTCTGTCTGTCTGTCTGTCTCTGTCTGTCTCTGTCTGTCTGTCTGTCTGTCTGTCTGTCTGTCTGTCTGTCTGTCTGTCTGTGTGTGTGTGTCCATCCATGGCTAATTTAGGAAAGGGACGATTATAGCTAGCTAGCCACCGGAGGATAACGACACAACGAGATGCAACAATGACATTTTTGTCTGTCAATTACGTTTTCCTTTTGATGTGATGTGATTGGTGTGAAGCCAAATCCAAACTTTGTTTTTTGGTGCGCCAGGACCATTCACGTTGGAGCTCACTCAGTTTAGCTCAACACTGATTGGCTATTCCTTTATATATAAAAAAAAAAATAGGCCAAACGCTCGCTTGCTTCCATTGCTATTTAATTCAATGCTACGGTTGGCAACAATCTCATATTCTTTCTGACCAGACAGAATCAGTTAGACGGGCTCGAAATACGGAGACAGAGGGGCGCTGTTTTGCTCACTTTGACGCTTTCTCCGGTGAGATGCACTCAGCCACTTGCAGATTGAAGGACAATTATGAAACACAGAGGCCAAATATGCATWATTTTATTTCAAATTAATAATAATGACACATTTTTGGGGAAGCCTGGCTTCCATTGGCATCCATGAATACACGCCACTGTTACCAGTAGGAGGCATGTATTATTTTGATCATGCTGCCTTACATTCAGCRAGGTTATTCTGCACAGTCTTTCTCTTCTCCTGGTGTAGAGCAGACAAAAGCTACTGATGCTGTGATTTGGCCTTTGGTATGGATGTTTCTGTGCACTGAAAAGAAAGACGGTGTGAGACTAAGTAGGGGAGGTTCTAAAATATTGACTGTGTCAGTGAAGGAAGACGGTAAAAGGAGGACAGCGGTGAAGAAAGACGGTAAAAGCAACAACTCGATAGAATAGAATAGCATAGAAAACAACTTTGTCGTCCATTGGTTACAACAGAAATGTGTCTTCTGCCTTTCCCAACACACACACATACACACACAAATACACACACAAACAGCTACACACATACACACACAAACACACATACACGCACACTCACACACATACACATACATGCACACACACTTTAAGAGGCACAGGGTCAGAAGCTCTGCAGCACCCCTAGATGGAGAGCAATTGTAGGGGGTTAAGTGCCTTSCTTAAGGGCACAATGGCATGAGATGGTACATTGGATAAGAGACTAGCAGCCTTCCAGCTGCCAGTTCAATTCCGGCTGCTGGTCTGCCTCTCTAACCTCTAGGCTACTGCCGAAAATAATTGGAACCTCCCTCACATGTTCAGCGCCAGCAGTGCTAGGAGTTTGCACGTGTCATGCTGCATCTGGCAGGGAGTTTCATTCCTCCATCTATCGCTTTCAGGCACTACAGAGGGTAGTGCGAACGGCCCAGTATATCAGTGGGYCCAAGCTTCCTACCATCCAGGAACTCTATACCAGGCGGTGTCAGAGGAAGGCCATACAAATTGTCATAGACTCCAGCAACCCTAGTCATAAACTGTTRTCTCTGCTATCGCATGGCAAGCGGTACCGGAGCGCCAAGTCTAGTTCCAAGAGGCTTCTAAACAGCTTCTACCAACAAGCCATAAGACTCCTGAACATCTAATCAAATGGCTACCCTTTAATGTTGCTGCTACTCTCTGTTTATTATCTATGCATGGTCACTTTAATAACATGCTACCTACATGTTTATATTATCTCAATTACCTCGACAAACCGGTGCCCCCACACATTGACTGTGTACCGGTACACCCTGTATATAGCCTCGCTATTGTTATTTTACTACTGCTCTTTAATTATTTGTTACTTTTATTTATAATTTTTMTAGGTATTTTTCGTAAAACTSCATTGTTGGTGAAGGSCTTGTAAGTAAGCARTTCACTGTAAGGTCTACACCTGTTGTATTCAGCGCATGTGATACATTTTATTTTATTTGAGTCCCAGGGTCCCTAGCTTAGTGATGAGCTATGCACAAAAAGCTTATTTTTCTCAAATTTTGTGCACAAATTTGRTTACATCCCTGTRAGTGAGCATTTCTTCTTTGCCAAGATAATCSATCTACCTGACAGGTGTGGCATATCAAGAAGCTGATTATACAGCATGATCATTACACAGGTGCACCTTATGCTGGGAAAAATGAAAAGCCACTCWAATATGTGCAGTTTTGTCACAGATATCTCAAGTTTTGAGGGAGCATGCAACTGGCATGCTGACTGCAGGAATGTTCACCAGAGKAATGGCCAGAAAATTGAATATTCATTTATTTTACATAAACCGCATCCTACGTCGTTTTAGAGAATTTCATAGCCACAGTTCTTAATTGATATACTGTACTATCAGCTTCAGTTATGTTGCTTGTAGCAACCCAGATGCAAACAGTTTTGAAGTAACAAAAGTTTATTACAAAAACAGTGGGGCAGGSAAACGACAGGTCAAGGGCAGGCAGAGGTCAGAAATCCAGAGCAGAAGACATTTTGTTTATGATGAGATGAAATTCAAATTAAATGAAAATGCCTAGAGTGATGAGAGTTAAAACCTCTTTGGGATAGGGGGCAGTATTTTCACGCCCGGATGAAAAGCATGCCCAACGTAAACTGCCTGCAACTCAGACCCAGAAGCTAGGATATGCATATAATTGGTAGATTTGGATAGAAAACACTAAAGTTTCTAAAACTGTTCAAATAATGTCTGTGAGTATAACAGAACTTATTTGGCATGCGAAACCCCGAGGACAAACCATCCAGGAWTTTTTTTTTGAGTTCACTGTGTTTTCAATTAGATTTCTATGGGAAACTATATTTATGAGGCACCTGGTTGCAGTTCCTATGGCTTCCACTAGATGTCAACAGTCTTTAGAAATTGGTTGATGTTTTTCTTTTGAGAAATGAAGAAGTACGGCTGTACTTTCTAAGTGTCAAGCCAAGTGGACTCTATTGTTGTTGCGCTCGACCTGGAGCTCGCTCCACGTTGATTTTATCCGCTATTGAACACCGTCTTAAATTATATCGATTATTTACGTTTTAGGATACCTAAGGTTGGATTCGGAAAGTTGTTTGAAATGTTTGGACCAAGTTTACAGGTAACTTATTAGATACTTTGTAGTCATTTTGGGCGAGTTGGAACCGGTGTATTTCTGAATCAAACGCGCCAAATAAATGGACATTTTGGGGATATAAACAAGGAATTTATTGAACAAAGGGACCATTTGTGATTTTTCTGGGACATTTTGGAGTGCCAACAGAAGAAGATCTTCAAAGGTAAGGCATGAATTATATCGTTATTTCTGACTTTCGTGTTGCACCTCCCTGGTTGAAATATGTTTGTCATGCAGTTGTATGATTGGGCGCTGTCCTCAGATAATCGCATGGTTTGCTTTCGCCGTAAAGCCTTTTTGAAATCTGACATGGTGGCTGGATTAACAAGAAATTAAGCTTTATTTTGACGTATTGCACTTGTGATTTCAGGAAAGTTAAATATTTCTAATAATTTAATTTGACTTTCGCGCTCTGCAATTTCACCGGATGTTGTGAACGTRTAGCCGTAACAGGTTTACAGGCAGAAGGTCTACTGAMTTCATAAAGCATGGATGAAATATTCAATTTTATGAATCACTGAAGACTCAGTTGATAAAATGACTTATATTGCAAAACACCACTTCTGAAGTAGGCTACGATTATGCATGTAAGCCAACTTTACAGTGTCAAACATGAATGGCTATGCTTACAGACTTTAGGAAATATGTTGTCTCTGATTACTATACGATACCAAACCATGATTGCTGGCGATGGCGAGGCAGTTCGACAAGCTGCTTTTGGGCTCACTTTAGTTCCGAGTCTACTCTTACTCTTAAGCAACCATATAGCTGTGAATAGTGCAGCAGAAATCGGCCTGTGGACCTGTGGACAGGAGGTTCCACGGCCAGGCAGGACACGACCATAAAAAACACGCCAGTGTTATATGGTGTTCCATACGTTCTAATATAATTAATAGAGAGGAGAGAGCYATAGCGAGGATAGAGAAAACAGCACAACACAATAAGGGGAAAGTGTAGGCCCGTGGGCTACAAACCTGAAACCAAACATAAAGACCTAGACTGCAAACACACGCTAGATCCGTGCTAGATCAACATGACATGATAAAAATAGACAGAGACCTATGATAATAATATTGTCACCAGTAAGCACTTCATTGAACTGTGAAGCCTACACCATGTCTGTCCTGTACGTAAGTCAAGGCATTTGATTTGATTGATTTCACTGTGTGAAAAGGGTCCATATCGGGGATATCGTTACATGAAATATTTTTGTTACACTGAATATCACACATGAACATTTCCTATGGCCAGATATGGACTCATTCGATATCCTGAGATATGTGACATTCTATTTAATCTGTCCGTGTTGACGTATACTGACTGTATACATAGCATGTGGTTTTTTCCAGCACACTCAAGATAGGAAGCTATATTGAGTCCAGATAAACAGTGCATTCGGAAAGTTTTCAGACCCCTTGACTTTTTCCACATTTTGTTACATTACAGTCTTATTCTAAAATGTTTTTTTTTTTTATCTACACACAATATCGCATAGTGACAAAGCAAAAACTGATATTTTGGCAAATTTATTAAAACTTAAAAACTTTTACATAAGTATTCAGACCCTTTACTCAGTACGTTGTTGAAGCACTTTTGGCAGAGATTACATCCTTAAGTATTCTTGGGTATGACGCTACAAGCTTGGCACACCTATATTTGGGGAGTTTCTCCCATTCTTCTCTGCAGATCCTCTCAAGCTCTGTCAGGTTGGATGGGGAGTGTTGCTGCACAGCTATTTTCGGGTCTCTCCAGAGATGTTCGATCGGYTTCAAATCCGGGCTCTGGCTGGGCCACTCAAGGACATACAGACACTTGTCCCGAAGCCACTCTTGCATTGTCTTGGCTGTGTGCTTAGGGTCATTGTCCTGTTGGAAGGTGAACCTTAGCCCTAGTCTGAGGTCCTGAGCGCTCTGGAACAGGTTTTCATCAAAGATCTCTCTGCACTTTGCTTTCTTCATCTTTGCCTCGATCCTGACTAGTCTCCCAGTCCCTGCCGCTGAAAACATCCCCACAGCATGATGCTGCCACCACCATGCTTCATCATATGGTTTGTGCAAGATTTCTTCCCGACGTGACACTTGACATTCAGGCCAGAGAGTTCAATCTTCGTTTCATCAGACCAGATAATCTTGTTTCTCATTGTCTAAGAGTCCTTTAGGTGCCTTTTGGCAAACTACAAGCGGGCTGTCATGTGCCTTTTACTGAGGAGTGGCTTACATCTGGCTACTCTAACAGAAAGGCCTGATTGGTGGAGTTCTGCGGAGATGATTGTCCTTCTGGAAGGTTCTCCCATCTCCACAAAGAACTCTGGAGCTCTGTCAGAGTGACCAACGGGTTTTTGGTCATCTCACTGACCAAGGCCCTTCTCCCCGATTGCTCAGTTTGGACTGGCGGCCAGCTCTAGGAAGAGTCTTGGTGGTTCCAAACTTCTTCCATTTAAGAATGATAGAGGCCACTGTGTTCTTGGTGACCTTCAAATGTTTTGGTATCCTTCCCTAGATCTGTGCCTAGACACAGATCCTGTCTCAATTCCTTCGACCTTATGACTTGTTTTTTTTTCTCTGAGATGCACTGTCAAATGTGGGATTTTATATAGACAGGTTTGTCTTTCCAAATCATGTTCAATCAATTGAATTTACGACAGGTGGACTCCAATCAGGGTGATTTACATGATCAATGGAAACAGGATACACCTGAGCTCCATTTCGAGTCTCATAGCAAAGGGTCTAAATACTTATGTGAGTAAGGTATTTCTTRTTTTTTTTTGTATAAATGTGCAAAAAATGTGCTTTATCAGGGTATTGGCTGTAGACTGATGAGAAAAAATTATATTTAATCAATTTTAGAATATGGCTGTAACGTAACAAAATGTGTAAAAAGTCATGAGGTCTGATTACTTTCCGATTGCACTGTACATCTCTTGGCTGAGGTCCATATCCGGATCGCAATATGCTTTTTGATATGCTGAAAATAAGAACAATTTCTGATGCATTTCTGAGTTTTCAGCACATGCTTAATAATTTGACAAATGAAATTCATCTTTTTCTTACTTGCACATATCATTTCTGTATTCCCTCGATATCATGCACGATGGCACCGACAGAGAGGGCTGCCTCACTTCTAGTCCTTGGAAACTTTGCAGTATTTTTATATTTTTTATGTATTATTTATTACATTGTTAGCCCAGAAAATCTTAAGTGTTATTACATACAGCCGGGATGAACTATTGGATATCAGAGCGACATCAACTTGCCAGCTCTACGACCAGGAATACGACTTTCCCGAAGCGGATCCTTTGTCCGAACCATCCAGGGCATCTGAACTGATTCCAGAGGCTGACCCAAAACTCTTCTGCGGAAGAGGTAGACGGAGCGGCCTTCTGGTKAGACTTCGAAGGCGCACACCACCCACCGCTTCCGAGTATATTACTCGCTGATGTCCAGTCTCTAGATAACAAGGTAGACAAATTAGGGCAAAGGGTTGCTTTCCAGAGAGACTTCAGGGATTGTAACATACTCTGATTCACGGAAACATGGCTCTCTCGGGATATGCTGTCGGAGTCGGTACAGCCACTGGGATTCRTTGTGCGTCGCTCTGACAGAAAAAAACATCTCATGGTGTAATTGTAACAACATACAGGAACTCAAGTCCTTTTGTTCACCTGACCTAGAATTCCTCACAATCAAATGCAGACCGTATTATCTCCCAAGAGAACTCTGGACTTTATGCAAACTGGAAACCATATATCCTGAGGCTGCATCTATTGTAGCTGGGGATTTGAACAAAGCAAATTTCAAATGAAATCAATTTTTATTTGTCACATACACATGGTTAGCAGATGTTAATGCGAGTGTAGCGAAATGCGTGTGCTTCTAGTTCCAACCATGCAGTAATATCTAACAAGTAATCTAACCTAACAATTTCATAACAACAAGTGTAAAGGAATGAATAAGAATATGTAAATAAAAATATATGAATGAGCGATGGCCGAACGGCATAGGCAAGATGCAGTAGATGGTATAGAGTACAGTATATACATATGAAATGAGTAATGTAGGGTATGTTAACATTATATAAAGTGGCATTGTTTAAAGTGGCTAGTGATACATTTATTACATAAATGTTTTCATTATTTTAGTGGCTGGAGTTGAGTCAGTATGTTGGCAGCAGCCACTCAATGTTAGTGATGGCTGTTTAACAGTCTGATGGCCTTGAGATAGAAGCTGTTGTTCTGTCTCTCGGTCCCAGCGTTGATGCACCTGTACTGACCTCGCCTTCTGGATGATAGCGGGGTGAACAGGCAGTGGCTCGGGTGGTTGTTGTTCTTGATGATCTTTTTGGCCTTCCTGTGACATCGGGTGGTGTAGGTGTCCTGAAGGGCAGGTAGTTTGCCCCCGGTGATGCGTTGTGCAGACCTCAATACCCTCTGGAGAGCCTTACGGTTGTGGGTGGAGCAGTTGCCGTACCAGGCGGTGATACAGCCCGACAGGATGCTCTCGATTGTGCATCTGTAAAAGTTTGTGAGTGAGAACAAGGTTATCCAAATTCTATCAGCAAATTGAATGCATTACTCGCAATGGCAAAACTCTGGATCACTGCTACTTTATCTTCTGCGATGCATACAAGGCCCTCTCCCGCCCTCCCTTAGGCAAATCTGACCACAACTTCATTTTGCTCCTCCCTTTCTATAGGCAGAAACTCAAACAGGATGTATCCATGACAAGGACTATTCAACGCTGGTCTGACCAATCGGAATCTACGCTTCAAGATTGTTTTGATCACGCGGACTGGGACATTGTCCGGGTAGCCTCAGAGAATAATATTGAATTATACGCTGATTTTGTGAGGGAGTTTATAAGAAAGTTTATAGGAGATGTTGTACCCACTGTGACTATTAAAACCTACCCTAACTAGAAACCGTGGATAGATGGCGGCATTCGCGCAAAACTGAAAGCGCGAACCACCGCATTTAATGATGGAAAGTTGATGGGAATATGGCCGAATACAAACAGGGTAGTTATTCCCTCCACAAGGCAATCAAACAAGAGAAATGTCCGTATAGAGACAAAGTGGAGTCGCAATTCAACGGCTCAGACACGAGACGTACTGTATGTGGCAGGGTCTGGTGACAATCATGGACTACAAAAAGAAGATCAGCCACATCATGGACACCGACGTCTTGCTTCCAGACAAACTAAACACCTTCTTTGCCGGCTTTATGGATAATACAGTGCCACTGACGCGGCCCGCTACCAAGGAGTGTGGGCTCTCCTTCTCTGTGGCCAACGTGAGTAAGACATTTAAACYTGTTAACACTCGCAAGGCTGCCAGATGGCATCCTTAGCCACGTCCAAAGAGCATGCTCAGACCAGCTGGCTGGTGTGTTTACATATATATTCAATATCTCCCTATCCCAGTCTGCTGTCCCTACATGCTTCAAGATGGCCATCATTGTTCCTGTACCCGAGAAGGCAAAGGTACCTGAACTAAATTACTATRGCCCCGTAGCACTCACTTCTGTCATCATGAAGTGCTTTGAGAGACTAGTCAAGGGTCATATCACCTCCACCCTACCTGTCACCCTAGACCCACTTCAATTTGTGTACCGCCCCAATAGGTCCACAGATGATGCAATCGCCATCACACTGCACACGGCTCTATCCCACCTGGACAAGAGGAATAACTATGTAAAAATGTTGTTCATTGACTACAGCATTCAACACCATAGTACCCTCCAAGCTCATCATTAAGCTTGAGGACCAGGGTCTCAACCCCGCCCTGTGAAATTGGGTCCTGGACTTCCGCCCCCCCCCCCCCCCCTCCACTTCACTGATCCGCAACACTGGGGCCAAACAAGGGTGCGTGCTCAGTACTCCCTGTTCACCTGTACTCCCTGTTCACCCATGACTGCGTGGCCATGCATGCCTCCAACTCAATCATCAAGTTTTCAGACGACACAACAGTAGTAGGCTTGATTACCAACAACGACYAGACAGCCTGTTGGGAGGAGGTGAGGGCACTCGGAGTGTGGCGTCAGGAAAACAACCTCTCACTCAACGTCAACAAAACAGAGGTTTGGAGCTCGTAAAATGGCAGCCACCCCCTCCTGCACCGTTCTTATTAATATACACATTCCTCACATGGCTAATAGGAAAGAAGAGAAGAATGAGACGCTATGCTGATGATGATACGTTTGTGTTCATTTCCACCATGCCTCTATAATAGGAAACAGTGTGAATTGTGCTACGCTTACAGGATGAAGTTAAATAAGCATTCAGACCAGCCTTCCTGATTTGAACTTTCGTAAACTCCATTAGTCTCTATAGAGAGAAAGACTTCAAAAGCTTTGCGGTTGTGTCTGCTGGTTTGTGTGTGTGCGTGAGGGAGGGAGGGAGTGTGTACAGGCGGGAGTGAGAGAGCGAGTGAGCGAGTGCATGTGTTTTTGCGAGTGAGCGAGTGCATGTGTCTGCCATTAAAAGGTTAGAGAGATTAAACGATAATGCTGGATCAAAGGCAATCTAGGATACAGTAGCCTCCTTTTGTATGTGTTCATGTGAACAGTCAAAAGAGGACACTTTTGCCAGTAGCATGCAAATGTGTTATTTTGATCATGTGGCGGTACTTTCAGCACGTTATTCTGCAAAGGCTTTCTCTTCTTCTGGCGCAGACCAGACACAAGCTAATATCGCTGTGATTTGGCCTTTAGTATGGATGTTTCTGTGCACTGAACAAAAATACGCTGTGTGAGACTTTGTATGTAGGGTACATTCTAAACTAAAGTATTGACTTTCTCAGCGAAGGAAGAAGGTAAAAGCAACACCTCAATTTGTGAGTTATTGACGAAAAAGGTTTGGATCCTCCCTCACATGTTCAGCGCCAACAGTGCGAGGAGTCTGCAAGTGTTATGCTGCCTCTGGCAGAGCAGGATCATTTGTTCGTCTGCCCTCCTCCTCAATCTATCGCTTTCACACCATCCTCCTTACTACCCCTGTGTCCAGGAGCCAGACAGGGCTCTCTGTCTTACAGTGTGGCAGTGGTACGCTGATACACATACACATAATCACAACCATACACACAATGTGCATACGCATGCACACACAAGTGCATTTACGCAAACCCTGAGAGCATACAGTGCTCATCCAGTTTTTTAGGACTTAGTAGAACATAGTGCATTTTGGGGGAAAAACAACAATCCCTGGTTTGTCATTAATAAGAGATTTGGGCCAATGACTCCCACAGTGGACAATCACAGRGTGTTTTACTGATAAGGCCCTCTGTGTCAGGCCCTGACCGTAGATTGCTTTGTATGTTTCTATTTTTAGTTTGGTCAGGGTGTGATGTGGGTGGGTATTCTATGTTGTAGGTCTAGGTTTTCTGTTTCTATGTGTTTGGCCTGGTATGGTTCTCAATCAGAGGCAGCTGTCTATCGTTGTCTCTGATTGAGAGCCATACTTAGGTAGCCTGTTTTCCCACTTGTGTTGGTGGGTGGTTATTTTCTGGTTAGTGTTTGTTGCACCTGTCAGAACTGTTCGTTGGTCGTTTTGTTGTTTTTGTTCGTGTATTCATTCTTGATTAAAAGTATTATGGATACGTACCACGCTGCACTTTGGTCCTCCTCTCCTTCTCCCGACGACTTTCGTTACACTCTGGCTGTGGTGTGATGCCTAAAGATGCAGATGGCTGTTGAGGGGATCTTTCATTTAGCTCTGGTTGGACTCTTGGGAGGAGAAAGGGCACTGGAAACCACACTGAACTTCTTACATCACCATTGACCAAAGATTAGTTAGCTGGTTTCTTTGTCGGCCCGCCCATATCTCAGTCTAGGCTCCATTCCACTGACCAGTGCGTCTCAGATTGGGGGAACTGATCCTCAAGCAGCACTCAAACTCTGAGATGCTTTATGAAATACAGACCCAAGTGTTGCAGTGCATTCAGAAAGTATTCAGACCCCTTCCTTTTTTCTACATTTTGTTACGTTACAGCCTTATTCTAAAAATGGATTAAATMACATTTTTCCTCATCAATCTACACACAATATTACCCCACAATGACAAAGGACAAACAGGTTMRTAGACATTTTTGCAAATGTATTAATAATAAAATACTGAAATACCTTATTTACATAAGTAGTCAGACCCTTTGCTATCAGACTCGAAGTTGAGATCAGGTGCATCCTGTTTCCATTGATCAACCTTGAGATGTTTCTAAAACTTGATTTGGAGTCCACTTGTGGTAAATTCAATTGWTTGGACATGATTTGGAAAGGCACACACYTGTCCACATAAAGTCCGACAATTGACAGTGATGGTCAGAGCAAAAACCAAGTAATGAGATCGAAGGAATTGTCTGTAAAGCTCAGAGACAGGATTGTGTCGAGGCACAGATCTGGGGAAGGGTGCCAAAACAATTATGCAGCATTGAAGGTCCCCAAGAACACAGTTTGGAACCACCAAGACTCTTCCTAGAGCTGGCCGCCAGTCCAAACTGAACAATCGGGGAGAAGGGCCTTCCAGAAGGACAACCCTCTCTGCAGCACACCATTAATCAGGTCTGTATAGTAGAGTGGCCAGACGGAAGCCACTCCTCAGTAAAAGGCACATGACAGCCCGCTTGGAGTTTGCCAAAAGGCACCTAAACAACTCTCAGACCATGAGAAACAAAATTCTCTGGTCTGATTAAACCAAGATTGAGCTCTTTGACATGAATGCCAAGCGTCACGTCTGGAGGAAACCTGGCACCAGCCCTACGGTGAAGGATGTTTGTGGCAGCATCATGCCGTGGGGATGTTTTCAGCGGCAGGGTCTGGGAGACTAGTCAGAATCGAGGGAAAGATGAACGGGYCAAAGTGCAGAGAGATCCTTGATGAAAGCTTGCTCCAAAGCGCTCACGACCCTAAGCACACAGCCAAGACAACACAGGAGTGGCTTCGAGACAAGTCTCTGAATGTCCTTGAGTGGCCCAGCCAGAGCCCGGACTTGAATCCGATCGAACATCTCTGGAGAGACCTGAAAATAGCTGTGCAGCAACGCTCCCCATCCGACCTGACAGAGCTTGAGAGGATTTGCAGAGAAGAATGGGAGAAACTCCCCAAATCCAGGTGTGCCAAGCTTGAAGCGTCATACCCAAGAAGACTTGAGGCTGTAATCGCTGCCAAAGGTTCTTCAACAAAGTACAGAGTAAAGGGTCTGAATCATTATGTATTTTTCTGTTTTTACATTTTAATACACTTGCCCAAAATTACAAAAAAAACGTTTTTGCTTTGTCATTATAGGGTATTATGTGTAGTAATAATAATAATAATAAAAAAAAAAAATATGCTTTAAGTCAAGGGGTCTGAATACTTTCCAAATGCACCGTACTATCAGCGTGTGAACGCAGTCTGGACAAAAATGTCTTTGTACACATTTTCTTTCATTCTATTCTGCTACAAAACAACACATTCTTGACTTCTTTCTTGAACTGTGCTAACAATTGACAAGTGACCCTGTTGGGGAAGGTACTGAATGGAGCAGTAATTCATGTTTGTGACTGATAGCTGGTGTGAAAATAACAAAATTAGGTTTATGTAACTGCAATTTCAAAGGTGGTCCTGGTTTGTAAAACTTAATGTAAATCAGTAGTATGACAATTAAGGTCGAGAGGCATTGACTTACAGAACAACTGTAGGTCTAGACAAAAACAACTGACTTGAAAAACCCTGGCTGTCCAGTTCTATCCTCTGGCAGATACACAATGTGAACAATCTCTGCTTTGGATAAGTCATCTTTAACCATCAGATGACACATTCAGCTCCTTGTGTTTGCTTACAGCAGCAAAAAGGAGACCAATGTAATCCTTGCATGTATTGACATTTTGAAATATATGTCCTTGGGCAGAGATTTATCAAAAGTTGTCAGTGAATATCTTAGACTGCTAAAATGGAAAGTTAAGGACTTGGTATTCATGAAAAAACATTTCAATTTACATAAGTATTCACAGCCCGGAGTCAATACTTTGTAGAAACACATTTGGCAGCGATTACAGCTGTGAGTCTTTTGGGGTAAGTTTCTAAGAGTTTTGCACTTGTGAATTGTACCATATTTGCCCATTATTCTTTATAAAAACACTTCAAGCTCTGTCAAGTTATTGTTGATCATTGCTAGAGAGCCATTTTCAAGTCTTGCCATAGATTTGGCCTTGTGTTTTAGGTTATTGTCCTGCTGAAAGGTAAATTTGTCTCCCAGTGTCTGTTGGAAGGCAGTGTCATGACTCTCCTGTAAAGATCTGAAGGATCAGGTTACAGTGGACCCACTGGATGAATAAGGATGAACAAGGATCAATAATTGAACAGTATTTCTGTATTCCAAACAGTTGGAGTAGTCCGTGGACACTTAAGGAACAGTCATGTCGAGTTTGTTTAATTCAGTGACCTCATGAAGGACAGGAGACACACATGACTGTTTCTTTGTCTGTATACACTTCTCAATTATGGGGTTTGCATCTGAATGTTGTATAAAATAAATTATTAAGCAGAAGAATACTTTTGGAAGGATAACAATGTGTCACGAATGTTCTCCTCCTCGTCTGKGGAGGAGCATGGATCGYACCAAAACGCAGCGTGTTGTATAGACATMATGAATTTATTTAGACAAGACGAACACGAAGTACARTTGATAAATTACAAAAACGACGTAGACCGACCTGAACATGAGAACTACATATAACGAAGAACGCACGAACAGGAACAGACTAGACAAACGAAACAGTCCCGTGTGSTACATACACTGACACGGAAGACAATCACCCACAAACAAACAGTGAGAACAGCCTACCTTAATATGGTTCTCAATCAGAGGAAACGTAAAACACCTGCCCCTGATTGAGAACCATATCAGGCAAATACAATTAACCCAACATAGAAACACATAACATAGAATGCCCACCCAGCTCACGTCCTGACCACTTAAACACATACTAAACAAAGAAAATAAGGTCAGGAACGTGACACAATGTGATCTTAGTCTTCTAAATGAAAATTGTTTTTCATAGTAACTTGTGATCAGTCAGTGGCCACGCKGCCGTGAGCACAGACATAAAACCCAACTGTCATGGAACGCCCCTTTCCACAGAGTTAATAAAATGACTCGTGACAAAATGTACATTTAGTCAAAAACTCAGGGACGGGAGTTCCKACGTTGAAARGGCTAAGAAATCTACAAACGTCAGACCAATTATTCAGGCTGCAGCTGTTTAAGTACTRTAGTCTGGTAAAAACATCCGATCTAAGAACAATGGTACTCTGAAAGATCCATTCTCAAGAACATTTCCGAATGTTACGTTGACGTATCCATTATAACAAGCTACAACTACGAAAGACTTTGATCTCTGGTGGACAYACCACAGAGAGGGAAAACCAAAGGCATACACTCATAAATATGTAAATTGCAATATCTTTTCGAATGAGCAGTTGTTCATGTTCAAAGTATTAGCATTTCCATGAGTYTAGCTATCGACTGTAAGTACAGGGGTACACTCTGAGTTTCCCGCTCTTAAGCTGGCCCCACCCCTTTCCTCCGTCATATCGGCTTAGCCCACTAGGGACTTTTCAGTGTATCATGTTAGTAACCAATGTATAACTATTGTGTGTGTATTTATGTAATTCTGTGATTGATTTGTTAGTMAGTAAATAAATAATTAAGCTAATTTGTATACTGCTGATTCATGATTTATGATGCAAGGGTTCGTGCAGACATCCAAGAGTTTGTGACATTCAGGAATGAGACTGGTGAGGTAATAATACATTAATAGAAGACTGTAATCGATAAGATAATCAAATATCTGAAGAGAAAAATGCAATTCTTATGAACAACATTTTCCGTGGTGACTCGACTTCCTAGTTAATTAGTATTTCTGATTTGTTTAATCACGGAATAATTACACATAGAGAATTGATTTGATAATATAACAGTCTTCACATTTAATGACAGCAAACGCTAAACCAGGTTTTCCACTAGGATTTGCCTGTTCGATAGCTGTATCTGTTTATTTTATCTTAAAGAAACTACCTAGTCTTTCCGATGACAAGGCATACCATAGACATGATGCAGCCAGCCTCTATGCTTGAAAATATGAGAGTGGTACTGTTCACCGCCCTGACCATAGAGGAGCTTTTTATGCGTCTATTTGGTTAGGTTGGGGTGTGACTAGGTGGGTCATTTAGGTGTTGTGGTGTTATGTGGCTGTCTAGTTCCCAATCAGAGGCAGCTGTTTATCCGTTGAATCTATAGGGATCATATTAGCCAGCCATTTCCCTTTTGTGCTTTGTGGTATTTCCGCCTCTATGACCTTAGAGAGTCCTTATTATGTTCTAATGTTGGTTAGTCAGGGTGTGACTGTGTAGGGAAAGTCTATGTTTTCTATTTCTGTAAGTTTGGCAGTGTGGTGTTCCGACATCAGAGGCCCAGTGTCTGATCGCTTGTCTTGCTAGATTGGGGATCAAGATAAGTTGTCATTTTCCCTTGTTTGTGGGTCTGGTATTTTCTGTTAGTGTGTGTCTGCCTGACAAACTGTGAGCTTTTCGTTTTCACGTTTGTTATTTTGTTTTAAGTGTTTTTGAAATAAAATAATCCTGAACCACTTTCACCTTGCGCGCTTTGGTCCACTCTTCGCGTAGCTATACTCTATGAAGCCGTTACAGGGATCTTGTCAATGGATAGTCTGCATGTAGCACTGAGATTAGCGTTCACGTTTTGTTTGGTTAGTTTGTTGTGTTATTGTTCACGTGTTCAGTTATTAAAGGAAATTTTACCCCCCTACCCCTCCCCACCCTGAACCCCCTAGGCTCATTCATACACGAGCCAACAGCTGACGCGTTACTCCGTCCACCTCACGTCCGCATCGCCGCTTAGCTCCGTCCTCGGCACTTTTCCCCAAATAAGAACAGTTGTATTGAGGACAAAAAGTACATTTAATTTTTGCCACATTATTTGCAGTTTAGTTAACTACCTTGTAGCAAAAAAGATGCATGTTTTGGAATATTTGTATTACGCCCGTACACAGTCTCTCTTACTTCTCCCCTCTCATCTGCCTCATTTCAGATCAGAGTAAACTAGTTGTTGATGCCATCTTGCAATTTTCTCATATCACAACAATTAAACTCACCATTGGCCTCATGGTGAAATGCCTGAGCAGTTTTCTTCTTCTCCGGCAACTGAGTAAGGAAGGACGCCTGTATCTTTGTAGTGGCTGGGTATATTTACACACCAACTAAAGCCTAATTAATAACTTCACCATGCTCAAAGGGATATTCAGTGTCTGATTTTTCTACCAATCAGTGCCCTTCTTTGTGAGGCATTCAAAAACCTCCCTGGTCTTTGTGGTTGAATCTGTGCTTGAAATACACTACTCGATTGAGGGACCTTACAGATAATTGTATGTGTGGGGTACAGAGATGGTGTACTCAATCAAAAATCATGTTAACCACTATTATTGAATGAGTCCATGCAACTTATTATGCGATTTGTTAAGCACATTTTAGGCTTGCCATAACGAARGAGTTAAATACTTATAGACTCAAGACATTTCAGCTCTTCATTCTTTATTAATATCTAAAATGTTCTACAAACAAGATTCCTCTGACATTTTGGGTTATTGTGTGTAAATTAGTTACACAAAATCTCAATATAATACATTTGAAGTTCAGGCTGTAACACAACAAAATGTGCAAAAGATAAAGGGGTGTGAATACTTTCTCTAGGCGCCGTATGTTAAAGACGCAGTTCAAGTGGAAAGTGAGAGGSATAATGTGAGGGTAATGGGCACTAATGTGAGCTCTGTCACTGAGGGATAAATAGTGGAAAGTCCCTGTTATCTGATCTCACAGCATAGGCCTGGCGTCATTATGCACTTCCACTGCCCAGTCAGTCAAGTTTCCCTCTCCCCATGGTGAAAATCACATCAGGCTACTCTTATGTTACAAGTCAACTTAAGAACCAGGAAAATCATAGGACCATTTTCATGAACCTGATCGCAGTCATTAGCCCACAAAGGATAACWGTACATTATCGTCTATACATTGAAAGACTTTCAGTAGTATCTCTGTATTGTGCAGGATGGCTCACGAATGGCAACCCTCATGGAACCAAGGGAAAAGTATTTACAATGAGATCTATAATCGTTGGACTGTTTCTAGAATAAATCATAGCTTACTCATGGCCAAAGTAGACACAGGGTATAGAAACAGAGCATGGAAGGGTATGTTGGATAACATTTATTTAAATGTACTGTGTAAAAATCATAAGAATATACTGTACATTTCCTATCTGAAAATCYGGTTCCTTGTACTTCTCTGTTACATAATCCTGTAGCTATATGCTCATTTTCAAAGGATCTCCAAAGCGCGAGAGTTATCTTGGTTAGGGAAAATCCCATATTGACCCAGTTCAACTAAATGTGTGAAATGTTGGACACCTGCTCAAGTCTGTCTAAAGAATTACCTATTGTCAGATACAGAGAGAACCTTAAAATCTGTGTCAATGTTAATCCATACAGGTTTCACTTGTATTTGAGCTGTCAGTCTGACCATTGTAGTATGGGGATGAAAAGTAGCCTGTCTATTTTTATCTCAATACAATACCAATGAATGTTCTTTCATTTTAATTAAGGTTAGTAGGCTATGGCTTACTTGTCTTAAGATGTCATTTTGAGGCCACTGCAGGCCAAACTGAGGCCATAAGTAAGATTGGGTTTTACTAATTTGGCCAATGTTCACACATTTCCCGAAAAATGTACTTACAGTACCTAACTAACAGATATCAAAGTGAGATTGATCGAGTTATACATCACAAAACAGATGAATAACAAGACCTGTGGAGAAAGATCTACCATTCACAAACACAGAAACAACCGACACACACAAACCTCTTAACCGGTGAACTTTCTATAGTTTTGAGCATAAATGAAAACATAACAAATCTTGTGTCTTGTCAGACAGCCGACCAGACTAAGATAATCACAACATAGAAAAACCATAACAAGGAAATGATGMGCAACAGGAGGAATGATCCTAAGCAGAGATGCCAGGGCCTGAGTCACAAGCCCGTAAGCCCTAACATGCTGTTAATCATGTGGTTGGAACAATTTGCATGGGTTTAGGAAGGCTGGGCTTGTTTTTGTGTTTGAGCGAGCCAGTGCGTCAGAGAACGGCCCATCAAACCCAACCGGAACGCTTTCATAGCTGATATCATCTGTAATTGAATTTGCCTCTTGTTTGTTTACGTCCAGCTTTGAGCACCAAGGCAGMCTTGACGGGGCTGATGAAAACACCAAATGAAAGCAAGGATGATGAATCCATCTGATTATTTGAAATCCAAGGATAAGAAAGATGCAGACGTGTCGAGGAAAGTGATCGTTGTTTTTGGATCTGTGATGTTTTTGAAAGCTGATTTGAAGTCCAATATACAGTAGGTTTCAGTTCTACTTTTTTATCTCTTGAAGGAGAAAGATAGGTACTGATAAGGTAAGGAAGGCTCATCACCCCATTCTCTACACGCCTATACACAGCCCCCACCTGTGGGTGTGTATATTCCTGTGACTCTCTCTCTCTGTGTGT
The DNA here is from genome assembly GCF_002910315.2 of Salvelinus sp. IW2-2015. Taxonomy (NCBI): domain Eukaryota; kingdom Metazoa; phylum Chordata; class Actinopteri; order Salmoniformes; family Salmonidae; genus Salvelinus; species Salvelinus sp. IW2-2015. The sequence goes on along the minus strand of NC_036848.1, from coordinate 30,068,296 downwards.
GCGTGTGTACGTACATGCGTGTGTGCGTGCGTGCGTTCTTGTGCATGCACACATGCGTGAGGGGATGTCAACATAATAACAGCTTCAAGTTGCTCACTCATGGATGTCCTGACCAAAGATGTTTCTACTYATGTGATCCCCTATTAGGAGTTGGTATTTCTATGCCCATTTCTTGGAATGCATCCAAATAGATCATACCYTCAACACTACCCTGCACACAGCCATACACAGAATTGGCCCACATCATCCTCCCTCTTCCTGTTAATTGTTTAACCAAGTCAGGTTTAGAGCAATAGGACATCTGCATTTGGAGACCGCACCCCCTAAATGGATATTGCAGTGTTTCAGAAAAGTCATTTGTATTGACTGTTGTCTCTAACTGGATAAGATGCTAATGAGTGAAAGGGATTCTTTTTTTAGGTCAGACATATTTCACTGTCATATTGACACAAAACAAACATCTCACACAATTTAGGGAGTGAATGTTATTTATGGATTACATGGAGAAAATCAGACCTCTCTGAAATTAAAATGGATTGCCCTCCCTTCAGCAAAATATATTTTACCTAACCCTCCCTTTACACTTGCAATAAAACAAGTGACCCTCCCCTATACCCAAAATAATAATTTAAACATAAAATGGATAGCAGAGAACATGTCAGCCATTTACCKRCACTTCTTGGACAGACCAGAGCCTTAAAAATGCAGTTTTAAAAACTGTTTGTCATCATGAAAGCATTACATGGCAACACAGTAATTTTGATAGCGCACAAGGCTGCGGGCCAGAAGGTTGTGGGTTCACACACCACCTTGGACAAGAGTAGGAGTGGAAAGATCACCTTTATAGTAAAAGCCTTGCATTCATATATCATCGTATTTGCAGGTCTGATCATTTATTTGWTAAACATTTCCTGCAATTCTATTTAATTTTACATATTAGCAGAATCATTTTTAATACCACACAAATTACCGAAATATAAAATTTTAAGCTAATGAAAGGTAGGCCTACCCCCTAAATTRGACTGTTGGTTTTAACTTAACAGATGTTGTGACTATCATTAATGTGATGACTGCTATTTATCAAATAATTACCTACTATGCTTAATTATTACTTGATTAAATTAATCATGCAACAATTAACTAGTTAGGAWTTTGGGGCACCACGGGAACAGTTTACAGAGTTACTATCTCCTGACTTAAARTATGAAGATGATCTAAATATCTCWTACATCAATAACAGTCAATTATTACCTCATCAGTCTCATTCTGAATGTTGKATAATCCTTGGATATCTGCATGAACCATAACCTAAGTGATGAATCAGCGATACACAAATTGACTTATTTACTAGCTAACTAAATCATCACACAGAATACGTAAACACACACAGCACAGGTTATTGATTACATACATAATACAATGAAAACAGGTCCCCAGTGGACTAACAAAAGCATGACCATTTGGTTACGCGATGGAAAGGYAGGGCCTACAAGGAATGTACTTATCGTACATACATTTAGAAACTATGCTCACCGTAACCAGAATACTTAGCACCCTAACAACCGCTCATTCGGATTAGAAATTATAATGAATACTCAGGGAGAAAAAGGTGTAGATTCACCCGCAGAGCACGGCAGGTGTTTATTTCACCTCGGCAGAAGGCAGGAATCGTGGTCACAGGCAGGCAATGGTCATACACAGGTAGGCAAACAGGCAGGTGAATAAAAACTAGGACTGAAGGCTATAATTGGTTCTCACAAACAAGCTAGGAAAAGGCTTAGTGGAGCCAAAATGAACAATACCTCACAAGGCACAAACAGAATGAACTGATCTAAATAAGGAGCTGATGAGACCAGGTGAGTAACTAACACAGGTGAAATCAATAAACAAAAATGAAAGACAGGGCTACGTTCAAGAACACAAAGAAACAGGGCTACATTCAAGAACACAACGAAACAGAACACAAGGTTGACTAAGAAAATAAACACAGAACCTTACAGAAATGCAATATATATTTACGCGTAGATGTCTTTTACTGTCGTCTCGCTGTTGAAACCACTCGATCTGTTTATGGGAAGTGGTTTGATGTAAGTCTTTGGTTGTCCACCAGAGTTCACAATGTCCTTCTTACTTGTAGGCATCTTTGTTCGTTAGAATAGATACTTCAGATGTACCACACGGTGTTCAGAGGGAGCTGTTCTTCCCTTAGGGGCGTTCCAACACGCCGACACAATGTCTGTGCTCTCATGGGCATGGTTACTGACTGGGCCCAGGTATATATGAAAAGCCATTATCTCATTTAGAAGGCTAAAATCACATTTCTATCTTTGTTTAAATATTGTCATACTTAATCATATATTTTATGCAACATTTAGATGACTAACTTGACAACTATAATGTGTACACCCTCAGAGATACAGTTATTTAGTAACACCATCCTTAAGGATTTCACACAATTATAAAACTTTGACAGGATTGTTCTTTAAATCCCCACCGACCATTTCCCACATTCTTTATGTTAGAAATATTGTTTCATTATCCACTTTTGGATGTTGGAGTTTTGGTGGCAAAGTCTCTCTGTGTAACAAAGGWTTTTCAGCTATCCATTTCTGCAGAGTCAAAGGGAGAGTTTCTGCAAGGTATTTAAGTCATAAAATAGGCCAAATTCCCCCCCTCTCCTCTCCTATGGCTATCCTCAGACATTTGCCTAGCTGATGGGTCCTCTTGATCCTCACCAAGAGAGTCATGACAGCCCTTTGCTGACACAGAGGAAGGCTATTTAAAGAGTGCATGGTGGGTGGAGGAATTGTTCGACAAATCTAAGGATATAGCAGTCTATAGCCTAATTTCCTCACTCAAACTGGTAGGACTACCCCTTACTTCTTAAATAGGAAGACATAGGCTCAAACACAAAGCCCTCTTGTTAGAAACGTCAAATTAAAATAAAGATGGTTGAAATTAATTATGGCTACTCAAATTTGCCTACTTTCAGCACCAAGAGCTGTCAATTTCCGAGTGATTGTGCTGCGGCTGCTGCTTCAAGTTTCAAGTTACTAGAATCTGGCTTATTGTGAGGTCAATAACTTTGATAAATACATCATGGGCAAGAAACATATTGTTCAGTAGTATAGTAGTAGCCAGCTGTTAAAGTTGACCTCCGGTCCTGCTTCTCATTTTCGCGCTGTTCTCAAGCCGAACAGAACATAGGCTATAGGCTAGTCTGCGCACATGATAGTGGATTTTTTTGGACTAGGCCTAATCAACAAAAAAAATTCGGAAAAAGCCTTTGACTCTCCTCCTGAATAGCCACCATAGGCCTGCACAGCTATTGGTTAGGCACCATACAAAAAGTTGTTGATCAGCAAGAGCAGAGCAGGCCAGGGCTCAGGGTTGGAATATCCATTGCAGTGTGTAATGCAGCCTATTAAAAACATCCCAGCAGCCATCTTAGAAATAGAACTTTGCTATGAGCTTCTACGAGCATGCACTTCGTAGCCTATAGCATAGCCTATAGGCTTTGTATCATTTGACTGAGACCACACTAAATAGCCTACAGGTGCACTTGATATTGCGTGCCCAGAGACGAATCAGAGGTGAGTGGCGGCATCGGGCACACATTGATATATAGCCTGTTAAGTAATTAATTAAACAAAAAATGCAAAAAGTTTAAACTAAACATTACAGGAAAAAGGAATGCCTGAGGCTGATGCCACGCAAGCGCTTGTACACGTGCACACACACGCACACACACACACATGCAAATAGTGCCACACATGCACACAAACACACACATAATTGGCTGTGCTGTTTTAATTTTTATTGTCCTTTATGATTTGGGTTTTTACATTGTTGTTTTCTGTTGTTGTTTACCTTTTTTCTTGTCTTTTTACTCTTTTATTATTTTGATTAGTTGTTGGCACATCGGGTGGGTAGTTGTTTTGGTTGAGTTGGATGGAGATGGTGGCTTGGAGGGGATGGAGATGGGGGGGTTTGGGGATAAGGAATGAAGGGGGTGATTTCTCGGGGGGGATTTTGGGAGGGTCTTGGATAGTTGAGGGGCAGCTCTTGGGGGGAACTGTGGGGGGGATCTTGGATGGTTGCCATCTCTTTAAAGTAAACATTAAGATATCATAATATGGCAAAGTTGTTTCCTACTAATTATTTGCCCACTTTAGCAATGTCATTGTATTTCCATGCCACTAAGTTAGTGTAATTCAGACTAAACAGTCACATTAACCTCTGAGGGTGAACCCATTACTAGGGCACAAATAAATATTGGATTCAGTTATGATAACATAATTCACTTAAGCTAACATAATTTAACTGTATATATGAATAGTGTGTAAATAGTATGTTCGTTGTCTCTTGGTGTCTTTCCAATATACAGTGTGTATATATATATATTTGTATTTATTTATACATTTTTTAACTGTCTATAACTGTTCTGTACTTTGTGATGTATTTGTATGTTTTATGTGGACCCCAGGAAGAGTAGCTGTTGCATGTGGGATCCTAATAAACTAAACTCATGTCTGACTACAAACAGTGTTCTAACTAGCAGCAACAAACTAAAACCAACCCAGGGCAATAGCAAAACATGTCACAGTTGGTTGTTTAGTGTAACGGCGTCACCGGCCTGAGTCTAATCCAATCTGGAGCCAGACAGCTGTAAAGCATAGAATTAACTTCCAAACGAGATTACGAGCTATGTTTATAATTGAGGGATGATGACAATCGTTGAACCTGTTCTGCTGTTATACAAAGTGCACAGTTGATTGCCAGACTGATTTCTTTGTTATTAACATATGTCGGGACCTACCAGAAGGAGCAAAGGTGGGTATCATAACATGTCCACCATTGTGATTGCAATGGTTTAGCGACCTCCAAAAATAGTTTTGTTTACTTGCTATTTTCTCAGCTTGTCAGGCAAGACCTCCGAATGAAGACCCTTGTGACACCTAATCCGATGTTGCCAGAGTCTCCCTCCACTCCTAGGAAAAGCACATGCCTTCAGATATTACCTATCCTAACTGCCACTGGTAATAGAACAGTGACTATGTGTATGTGTTCACAGAAACATGTATGGAGCCAGCACATGGAGATTTGCAAGGTGATGTGATGAAGTCCAGACTGACAGGCGGTCACCGAGACCTGGCACTCGGCATAACATTTTTGCTAGACACAACTTTCACTTGTGTTGRCTTTTTTATTATTGAATTGAATGCTATCAGCCAATATGGGGAGGGAGAAACTTTGTGTATTCTGGACCAGGATCAGGGAATTCCTGTTGTATACAGGACACCACACAGGAAGGCATGACGACTCTGACATGTTTGCSAAGGTAGCACCATTACCACCAGACAAAATGCTGATAGGCACAGTATCTGTATTGGCTGGGAATGACAAGGAAAAGTGCACTTTGCTATATTAGCAGAACACTGCTTATATGGTATTATGTAAAGGCAGGGTTGGGGAGTAACGGATTGCATGTAATCTGTTACATGTAAGGGATTACAAAAAAACTGTAACAGTAATCCGTTACGTCACCCAAAAAATATTGTAATCAGATTGCCGATACTTTTGAAAAACTAGATGATTACTTCGAGGATGACTTTAAAATTCAGAAAGGATGTTTGCGAAAAAAAATCTTGATACTTCTCAGTTTCCTCAATGACAATCAAATCAGCATTTAAAAAAGGGGCAAGTTTAAGTTTGTTCCATCTGAGCGAGTCTGACCACAAGTCAGAGATCACTAATGATGACACACCAAATGTGTTTGATGGATCTCGGGAAAAGAGCAGGAATAGGCTTTTGTAGGCCAATGGTGRGACTGCTGTTGGCATCCAAAGATTATCCAACTTGAATAAACGCGTGGAGGTAAGGATGAGTAGTGGTGTAGTCTACTAGATGTCCCTCTAGTGGTGTGGGGGCTGTGCTTTGGCAAAGTGGGTGGGGTTATATCCTTCCTTCCTTCCACAGTGTCTCCTGACCCCTCCTGTCTCAGCCTCCAGTGTTTATGCTGCAGTAGTTTATGTGTCGGGGGGCTAGGGTCAGTTTGTTATATCTGGAGTACTTCTCCTGTCTTATCCGGTGTCCTGTGTGAATTTAAGTATGCTCTCTCTAATTCTCTCTTTCTTTCTCTCTCTCGGAGGACCTGAGCCCTAGGACCATTCCTCAGGACTACCTGGCATGATGACTCTTTGCTGTCCCCAGTCCACCTGGCCGTGCTGCTGCTCCAGTTTCAACTGTTCTGCCTGCGGCTATGGAACCCTGACCTGTTCACCGGACGTGCTACCTGTCCCAGACCTGCTGTTTTCAACTCTCTAGAGACAGCAGGAGCGGTAGAGATACTCTTAATGATCGGCTATGAAAAGCCAACTGACATTTACTCCTGAGGTGCTGACTTGCTGCACCCTCGACAACTACTGTGATTATTATTATTTGACCATGCTGGTRATTTATGAACATTTGAACATCTTGGCCATGTTCTGTTATAATCTCCACCCGGCACAGCCAGAAGAGGACTGGCCACCCCTCATAGCCTGGTTCCTCTCTAGGTTTCTTCCTAGSTTTTGGCCTTTCTAGGGAGTTTTTCCTAGCCACCGTGCTTCTACACCTGCATTGCTTGCTGTTTGGGGTTTTAGGCTGGGTTTCTGTACAGCACTTTGAGATATCAGCTGATGTAKGAAGGGCTATATAAATACATTTGATTTGATCTATGTAAATGTCATATTTCTGTTTTTAATTTTTAATACAATCGCAGAAATAAATTCGATTTGATAAAGTAAAATTTAACATCCACATATGGCCAGCTATGTAAACTTTAACATTGATTTATCCTGCAATAGACGTGGTTCAATTGGTAACATACATTTTTGTCGTCTTCTAATGCTTCTTAAGGGGAAAACAACGTAAAAGTAACTGAATGTAATCATATTACATTACTGAGTTTGAATAATCCAAAAGTTACGTTACTGATTATAATTTTGGACAGGTAACTTGTAACAGATTACATTTAGAAAGTAACCTACCCAACCCTATGTAAAGGGTTGTTTATTCTACATGGACCTGTTACTGCATTTMAAAGTTATCACAACTCTTAGTTTAGAATATCAACATACATTTGAAGTCGGAAGTTTACATACTCTTAGGTTTGAGTCATTAAAACTCYTTTTTCAACGCCTCCACAAATTTCTTGTTAACAAACTATAGTTTTGGAATGTCGGTTAGGACATCTACTTTGTGCATGACACAAGTAATTTTTCCAACAATTGTTTACAGAAAAATTATTTCACTTATAATTGACTGTATCACAATTCCAMTGAGTCAGAAGTTTACATATACAAAGTTGACTGTGCCTTTAAACAGCTTGAAAATTCCAGAAAATGATGTCATGGCTTGAGAAGTTTCTGATGGGCTAATTGACATTATTTAAGTCAATTGGAGGTGTACCTGTGGATGTATTTCAAGGCCTACCTTCAATCTCAGTGCCTCTTTGCTTGACATCATGGGAAAATAAAAAGAAATCAGCCAAGACCTCAGACTCCACAAGTCTGGTTCATCCTTAGGAGCAATTTCCAAACGCCTGAAGGTACCACGTTCATCTGTACAAACAATAGTACGCAAGTATAAACACCATGGGACCACGCAGCAGTCATACTTCTCAGGAAGGAGACGCGTTCTGTCTCCTAGAGATGAACGAACTTTGGTGCGAAAAGTGCAAATCAATCCCAGAACAACAGCAACGGACCTTGTGAAGATGCTGTAGGAAACCGGCACAAAAGTTTCTATATCCACAGTAAAACGAGTCCTATATCGACATAACCTGAAAGGCCGCTCAGCAAGGAAGAAGCCACTGCACTAAAACCGCCATAAAAAAGCCAGACTACGTTTTGCAACTGCACATGGAGACAAAGATCGTACTTCTTGGAGAAATGTCCTCTGGTCTGATGAAACAAAAATAGAACATTTTGGCCATAATGACCATCGTTATGTTTGGAGGAAAAAGGGAGAGGCTTGCAAGCCGAAGAACACCATCCCAACCGTGAAGCACGGCGGTCGCAGCATCATGTTGTGGGGGTGCTTTTCTGCAGGAGTGACTGGTGCACTTCACAAAATAGATGGCATCATGAGGTAGGAAAATGATGTGGATATATTGAAGCAACATCTCAAGACATCAGTCAGGAAGTGAAGGCTTGGTCGCAAATGGGTCTTCCAAATGGACAATGACCCCAAGCATACTTCCAAAGTTGTGGCAAAATGGCTTAAGGACAACAAAGTCAAGGTATTGGAGTTGCCATCACAAAGCCCTGACCTKAATCCCATAGAAAATATGTGGGCAGAACTGAAAAAGTGTGTGTGAGCAAGGAGGCCTACAAACCTGACTCAGTTACAACAGCTCTGTCAGGAAGAATTGGCCAAAATTCACCCAACTTATTTTGGAAAGCTTGTGGAAGGACACCCGACACGTTTGATCCAATGTAAATGTAAATGTTTTCATTTTCGTCAAAAGCTACGGCCTGCACACGCGCAGTTCAACGCAAGACGACCGTTAGACACCATGACGTCTTTCTGTGCATGAGCTTGTCATCGCCTACAAGTGTGATCTGGGAGTTCTATTGTAGAGGCAGTTATAACCTCCTCTGTTGTAACAGATATTGCAGTTGCACAAGCAGGACAGATCTGTTCATGTACTAGTCGGAAKTAAAAACGTGAAGATTTCTGACTTGCTGATTCATTGAACGCAGCACGTGTATAACTACAACTAGTTAGACATGTAAAAAATGCAACGTGTTGCGAGCCTCTCATTTTTTTTATAGCATTCAAATAGGCAGTTTTTTTCTCACATGCAACTCTAAGGGGGGCCCTATTAAATCTGAGATTTTTCTCCCAAGTAATGCTTTATAATTTATAGTTTCTCAGTTTTATTTTTCCTGGTTTTAGATTGTTTTATTTGATTTACTCTCAAAATGACAATTATTCATAGACAAACAACGAAATTTGACTTCCTGAGTCCATGTAAATGCTTAAATCACATCAGAAGACACTTTTTTTAAGGTCTGGAAGAATTGGCATCTGGTCCTTTGTGAGGAATGAGGAATGTGCTGTCTGATGTGCTAGTCTAGCAATGGTTCTGTACTGCTGCTGCTCATTTCATGGTAAAGTGTGGAAATAACAAATTATAAATACAAATGATATACTTACTCATGATATACACTTCTGCCAGGTAAGCCTACTTTGCAGTTAACATTTAATTGAGAAGGTTTTGGGGAAAGTATTTCTGTCAACCCTGGCCGTCATTGCAAATAAGAATTTGTTCTTAACTGACTTGCCAAGTTAAATAAAACAAAAATATGGCGTGAAAAAATCATCTGATAAATGAACTAAATATAAATTTACACTGAACAAAAATATACACCCAACATGCAACATTTTCAAAGATTTTATTGAGTTACAGTTCATATAAGGAAATCAGTCAACTGAAATAAATAAATTGGCCATAAACTATGGATTTCACATGACTGGGATAACAAATATGCATCTGATGGTCACAGATACCTTAAAAAAAAGGCACGAGCATGGATCAGAAAACCAGTCAGTATCTGGAAACCACATGTTTGATACCATTCCATTTGCTCCATTCCAGATATTATTATGAGCCATCCTCCTCTCAGCAGTCTCAACTGAACTATATGTATAGCTAGCAATTAGCTAGGTGGAAAATGGTTGTTGAAAAATGGTTGTACATAGCTACAGTTGAAGTCGGAAGTTTCATAACATATTCCTCATTTGTTAATTTTCTCGAAATTTAAAGGCACAACCTAGATTCGAGCCAATGTCTTAATGAACATGTTATTACCCCAACCTCGTAAAAGTGACAAACTTCCATGTTGAACTTTTGTTGCAGACATATCCAGATAATGCTCCATACCATTTTGCGTGTGTTTCACCGTAGGCATAAAGTACGTGGTAGGGAGTGGGGGAATGGACTCATGTACCAGCGCTTGTTGATGACGTTTCAGTTATTCTAGCAGACGCAATGGAGGTAGAGGCAACAAATGAAGATTGCTCCTGGCTTCCTTTTATTCTTGATATTATAAAATGGTAAATCAATTCTGCTGTTTTTTTCTTGTGCATGTTCCCATACCCTTCACATAATGCTTTTGGTTATGTGTACTCTCGTATGAGGCCAACGTTAGTAAGATAACGTTATTTAGTTAGCCAGAACCATGGTAACGCTACCCGGCTAGCTTACTAGCGATAGTTCGTTTTGCTTGTGGCTTTGAAGTGTTAGGTATATCGCAGCACATAATAGATGCAGTCACAGAGCATAGGATAGTTAATAATGAGATGTAATTTAGCTGGCAACGCCTCATGTGCCTTGTTACTTTAGTATGCACTTTCACAAGACATTATTATGACTACAGCTAAGTAGCTCTGGTCCAGGGCGTTACGTGCTGCTTGCTAAGGCTGGGATCAGCAGCATCAACAAGCTGTACTTCATAAGAAACTGCTATGTAGCCTGAAGTCTTGTTGAAATATTTTCTCCCTTTATAACAGCATGGATAAAGACAGTATGGATGTGAACCAAGAGCTGACCAAGCTAAAGACTAAGATTCAAGAGACCAGGGAGAAGATCCTAGCCATGCCTGAGATAGAGTCCAGTCCTGGGGAGCAGCAGGAGCAGCTGAAGACCATGAGAGAGAAGGTGGACACCAAGACACAGCTCCTACAAAAATACAAGGGCCTCTGTGTGTTTGACTCTCCCAAATCATAGCGGGATGGGGACAACATTTTGGTGAATGGATTATCAGGGCATGGACAGAAAAGACTATAAGTATGGCATCCAAACTAATTTAGCTAGGTTTCACTGTTTGACTTCAAGTTAAATAATGGTGAGTGCAGCGTTCAGTCTGGTTTAACCAGGCTACAAAAGACTGACCTTTTTATGCCAAATGTGTTCATCATTCAGTGAATTCATAGCCTGGCTTCTTTCAATTTAGATAGGTACTGACTGTTTGGTATAGGGCAATTGTAGAACAGAATTATTATCAATAAGAAGTGTTAAATAGTGTATATTTAGCCGATTTTATTGTTGTATTGTAGAAATAAACACATTTCATTGGGCCTTTTTTTGTTATTCTCAGTTATGTGGATGGTATCTGAACTATTCGGTCATAACAATGATTGGTAGACATAGTAAATTCCTGGATAGGCCTAGCCCATTGAAGTACCAACACAAAGCAGTCGTCTGCCAAGAGAGAACTGCATATTAATTAGCATTGTAATTGCACGTTTCAGCCATTAAAACCAAAGGGAAGAACAGAATGTTACAGAAGGCAGAGGAATTATTTTGAATGGAACGGTTGTAGAAGATCATGTCCCAGTCTTTGCAGGATAGGCATAATCAAGACATGCATGTCACTGTTCTTGTGTATGAATTTACAGGACAAGTTGAGCTAAAGGGGTAAGTTGAGTCACCATATAATTTTACCAAATATTTAGGAAGGGGTCATCATTTCATGGAGTGTCAAGGAAGAAACCACATGAAAAAAGTGGTAAGAAAGTTAAGTCAGAGAAATATATTTTCGCCAAGTGCTTGTATCTAAATCAAAGGAGATCATTTTAAGATTGTTCGATACATCAGTTGGGGTCTTAAACCCAGCATGAAAGTACATCCTTGTAGCTGTGTGGGCTATAATAGTTAAAATGTTTACCTTGGTGTAAGTTGAGGCAATGGCAAGTTCAGCAAATGTAAGTGTTTTCTTCCCAGGTGTAATTTATTTTACCTTTATTAAACTAGGCAAGTCAGTTAAGAACAAATTCCTATTTTCAATGACAGCCTAGGAACAGTGGGTTGACTGCCTTGTTCTGGGGAAGAACAACATAGTTTTGCCTTGTCAGCTCGGGTATTCGATCTTGCAACCTTTAGTCTAACCCTAACCCCAAGGCATCACTGGGATATGAGGTAACAACAAGGCCTGGCCTATGTTAAAAGTGTTTAAAAAAGTGTTTAAGTGTTAAGACTATGTTAAAAAATGCTTAAAATTATTCAAAGACAAAAAAGCGATTGTAGTTGTGTTGAATTGTGTTTGGGAAAAAAAGATAGACATGGTTTTAAAAAGGTAGTAGTAATATTTCATTCAGTACAGAATTTGTAGGCGGCTTAACTTACCCTGTTCCGCGGCTCAATTAACCCATACCCTGGGTAAATTGTGCCATGAGACCACTTTTTTTAGACAAGCTATGAATTCAGATTATTTCCAGGGATACACAACATCCTGAAATATACAATATGTAGATATATCTTTGTTAGAAAGAATACTATATTTCAACGTACCCCACTCTCCCATCCACAGGACTACGCTGAATTGTATGTGTTGAGATGTTTCTGGTTGGTTGAAGGTTTAGAACAGGACTACAGTATGTGCTTTAGTCTGGTAGGAAAGCTTTGTTGTTTCTGTTGATGCTCTCTTGTAGGACATTACATGTACCAGCTGTTATATGTTCTYTGTCATGGTGTGGGCAGAGGCATGTAGGCCAAGGATATACATTATTATCATGCTTTATTGTATGGCATTTCACATGTTTGTGTTTGTCCCCAAGGAGTGTAATCTTTGAATTACATATATTTTTTATAAATACACTCGGTGTACAAATCATTAGGAACACCTTCCTAATATTAAGTTGTACCCCCTTTGCCCTCAGAACTGTAACTCAGTAAAATCTTTGAAAATGTTGCAGGTTGCATTTATATTTTTGTTCAGTATACTTTCCCACTGGGCACAGACATCAATTCAACATTTATTCCATGTTGGTTTAATGTCATTTCATTGAAGTGARGTGGAAATAACGTTCATTCAACCAGTGTGTGCCCAGTGTTAGGTCTAGTTAGTTAGGTCTATAATAAGCCAATAGTGCAAAAGGTGAAAAAGCTGAGAAAGTGCATGGCCCTTTAATTATGTTCCCATCATTGGGTAATTATAGTTCTTACTTCCAAGTAGGCTAAATTCTTTCTCAATCTGTAAACTAGTGGTGTGGGACTCTCAACTGTCTTGAATGCTAGACTGCTCATTGCAGCTTATTTCATTAATTCATGCTTTGGTGTTTAGCTTAGGTAGTTTCCCTAGATACCGTATCTAGGCCTACTAGGTGCAGGGAGTGATGAGTGAATAGAGTTTGCCATTTCAAAACACTTGTGAGAAGAAAAGCATAAAGAAACAGAAGATTCAGATGTTTGTATTTATTTTTTCCAGTTCTTTTTTCTTTCTTTGCAAAAGTTGACGTCAACATACAATAATAAATATACATTCACAATACAAAATTGTTCCGATTGCAACATTCAAGTTGAATTATCTGTTATAAAATGTATAACAAAATGTAAACAACATTTTTCACATTGTACTCCACGCCAGGAGTCTGTTTTCTCGCCTGTCTGTAAAGATGTCTAAACAACACATTTTACACATTTGTTGTGAATAATCTCACAATATTTTAAGCCACATCACATAAGGCTCTGGTCTAACAGAACAGAGTAGCTAACGTTCTTAAATGTCTCGCGGACATGTAACATGCGCTTCCACGTTTGTGGAGAGGTTGAATCTAGACAGTGTCATTACGCCTGGAGCTCATAGGCTTTCGGCATCGCTGTCTCAAGTGTCCCCACTAAGGGCAACGGAAGCGGCATGGGCAGCCTTGCGCGCCCAAACCCCGTATGTCAGGTGCATCACAAATGAAGCATATCCTTTTAAGTTACAATATCTTCCATACGATTCATCTCACAGTCTTAGCTGATAGTACATCTCTCTTTATCCTTTCCCTGCCCGCCACCGATCGCCTTCTCTTTTATGTACATCAAGTCACTGTGGACGCTCGGGCGCCGTGCGAATGGTGCCACGATGCCATACGCGTCTCCATCGTGTTTCTTGTTCTTATTTTTCAGTGACTTAGTGCGAAGCATGTCGCAGTACTGCACCGAGACCTTACGGTGGAGGTCCGGGCTCATCTCATTGGGTAGGTTGGCCATGGTGAATAGGGTCTGGAACATTTGGTCCACGTTGGTGTTGCGCTTGGCTGATATCTCAAAGTATGCGCACTGCTCATCTCCAGCCACCAACTGCTCAATCTCTTCACTCTGCACCTCCCGGTAAAACTCCCGGTCGCCCTTATTGCCGCAGATAACCAGAGGCACGTCAACGTTCTCCTTGGTCTTGTTTTTTAGGCAAGACTTGGTCTCAATTATCTGTCGCTTGAGCCTCTGAACCTCCTCGAAGGAGTCTCTGTTGTCTAAGCCGAAGACCAGGATAAAGACATCACCTGAATGGAAACAAGAGAAAGAAGGGATTTAGTATCAGAGCTTCTATGAAACACAGTGACAGCATTTCAACGCGTAATAACTACAAAGACGCACAAATTGCGTTATTGAACATGCACACTATTTGAGCTGCAATAACCAGAGATGGAATAAGATATTCACCTGTCAGTATGGATAGTCTCCTCATGGCAGGGAATGGGTGGTTTCCTGAGGTATCCAATATGTCCAGTTGGTATACATCTCCCTTAATGCTGTACAGTTTCCTGTGAAAGTCCTCTATGGTCGGCGTATACTGCTCATCGAATCTCCCGTTCAGAAACTGAGACACGATGGCTGTTTTGCCCACTTTGGTGGACCCCAAAATCACCATCCTACAACAGTTCTTCGCCGGTATATCAAAGTCGTTCTCTGAAGGCGACATTTTCTTGATCATGATTGTGAAGTGAGAGTGCGTAGAGTGGTTCCAATATGTGCTCACTCGTCGTTTCCTTTATTTTCAGCCAAAGTTGGATTCAACAGTTGGCTATCGTTTGAAGTTCTCAGTGCGCTCTGTTCAGTCTGTCTGAACTATGGGGACCGCCAGCTATTTAAGCAAAAAGCAGAGCCCTCCCCTCTCCCGACGTCACGGTACTCAGCGCTCTATTGAGTAGAAGGGAAAGGGTAACAGGTGCGTGCTGATGTGTCTGTCAGTTCCAGGGAATACGAGACTATGAGAACTGCGTGACCAACTACCTTGGGGACTGGGACAGATAAGCATTGTAGCTTGCACCTGAGAAGAAATCATTAAGCAGATAAGCATTAAACAAAGCATTACCTCGACTTAGACATTTGGGCATATTTAACTATCTAGTCTACACTGAGTATACCAAACATTATGAAGAACAATCCTATTGAGTCCCCCACCCCCATTTGCCCTCAGAACAGTCTCAATTCTTAAGGGCATGGACTCTACTCGGTGTGGAAAGCATTCAACAGGGATGTTGGCGCATGTTGAATCCAGTGCTTTCCACAGTTGTGTCAAGTTGGCTGGATGTTCTTTGGGTGGTGGACTGTTCTTGATACACACGGGAAACTGTTGAGCATGAAAACCCAGCAGTGTTGCAGTTGTTGTGCAAATCAGTGCTGTTAATAATTACACTCTTTCTGACATTTGGCCAGTATTTATTCTGTTTGGAATGATGTTGAACCTTGGACAATTTTAGTAATATCAAATCTAAAGAATGGACTTGAACATAAAATAGGCTGCAGTAGCCTAGCCTTCTACACACCAGGCATTCCCAATGCGTCAGAGCAGTAGGCCTACACACTCTGCCTTTTTACAAATCTGTTTCAGATAGTGCTTTTAATTAAAAAGTCCATGCACATTCAGCCAGGTGGAAATTAAATTGTCATTCCAGACATTGCACTAAACTCATTTCACTCAAGTGTAACAAAATGCAGCCTAGTTTTATTCAATTGTGCACTCAGTTGATTACTATTAGGCTAACACTAATACGTTTAAATGTGTTAAAGGGATAGTTCACCCAAATTACAAAATTACATATTGGTTTCCTTACCCTGTAAGCAGTCTATGGACAACGTATGACAACAATCCATTCTTTGGTTTTGTTTTCCTGACCACTGTTTTCAAACGCTAACTGTTTAGCATTTGTGGCCCAAATCCAATGCAAGTCAATAGTACCTATATTAAGATTTTTGCACTTCATGTCCAATTCATCCTAAAGTATATACAAATTTATTGTGCCACTCAATGAAGTTACATATAGATGTGAGTTTGTCATTTGGGAGACTATCCCTTTCAGCTTTAATTCAATTATTTGAAACGTGCACTCCATTAATGCATTTGTGCATAGTTCTTCATTCGATGCACCAGTCAAAAGAAGCCTCTCATGGAAGCGGAGAACATTTGTGTATTTACAAGGCCTACCACAAAGGGGCACTCATGTTACAACCAGCACAGGTGCTTTGGCAAACACATTGTAGTGAAATACAATTGTGCTTTGTGTGATTTATTAACCATAGAAGCAGTCAGTAAGGAAAATGTCACTTTGCAGCATTTAGTGTGTGTGTATGGCTGCATAATGCATAGTGTGTGTGTGTGTACACGTGTACATATGTGCTTACATGTTTTCCTGTATATGTATATGCGCATGCATGTACCTGTGTCTCTATGACTATTTCAACCTGCACCTGCTCAAGGAAACTGTGTACTCATGTTAAGAACCCAATAATCAGTCTTCTCAGAAACCTAGAACTGAAATCTCCCATAATTGCGTCAGATGCTCGATTAGGTTCTGGGGGGAGGCGTATGAGAAAAGATACTAACGAGACTAGCGAAGACTCCACCCCCCTAAACAGAAACTCTCAGCCAAACCTAGTCCAAATGTCTCTTCCTTTTTCCGAAATTCAAACGACGCGAACACAACTGATAAATGACGGGAAAAAATCTTCAAACCAGAAACAAAGTTCCTTGTTAGTCATCGCATCCCACAGTCTGTTGATAGATGCTACGATACCATCCTATGTTACGTGCGTCAGTCCACAAGAGACGAGGCATGTTACTTCAATCCCATCTGAGTTGGAGGGCAGAAGCAACGTGCCTCTCAGAAAACCCCCTAGTGGGTGGTGAAACACAGAGAAAAAATAGGCACTGTATCCAATGTATCCACGGCCTTCCCTTGATGACTTATCCAGGGTCTCTCTGACCCTGAGCCTGGTGCACAGGTCTCTAATGCAATACAGGCACGTAGCAATGGAACTCAGGGCCCCKAAAAAAAACATCAGACGAAAGTGAACCTTTTAATCATGAGGCATTATACATTTTATTTCATGCAATAGACTAGAACAAAACTATGCAGAAAATTGTTCATATATCTACTATATAAATATGATTGTGTGTGTGTGTTTGAGTGAGAGAGAGAGAGATGCCGAAGAGACATTCAATCAGAGTCATACAAAATAGCKATTTCCGATAGCATGGCAAAGGATTTCTAAGAAATGACATAGAACGCAGACCAAAGACATGACACATTAAAACTGAGTTAAAAATCACCGTTTTATAACCGGTTAGGTAATGGTGGACACAGAGGGCCTTTATTACAGAGCAAAGACAAAGGGATGAGACAGAACATTGAAACAGAGAGAAGGAGAGATGTGGTCACTCCGACCTCTCTTTAACACTGCGGGAGGGAACAAGGGAAGGAGACAGTGCCCAGACATGAAAGACAGCATCCAATTTTCTACTGCCGTGTCCATCCTTCACCCCCACGCCCTCGTTTTACGCTACCAATGAGAGGAAGAAATTACATCTACTTTCCCTGTGATTGTGGGGGGAAAAATGCAGAGAGCGAGACCACGAAACACACATCAAAAGGATGGCCAGACAGGCCATTTTCATGTCAGATAACGGTCTGTGACAGAAGGTGATAATGATACAGGTAACTGGTCCAGAGGCGACGGAGGAGAACAATGTGGAGCACCATATGTACAAAGCAAATAGAGGACTTCAAACAGCCGCACTATCAAGGACTCTAGCTGTGTGGGACTGACATTAGAAAGAAGTAGGCAGGGGACACACAGCTTTGTGCATCAGCAGCTGCAGTCATGCTGGAGGATTGCGACACAGACAGTGATGGGAACACAACACTCATACTGGAAAGTTGCTCTGTACAAACATGGTTCCCACAAGCTGCAAAACATGGGGTGTCCAGAGTGCACGTTACCCCTATAAACACTGGCCAGCTGCTGGAAGCAGGAGGTGTGTTGACACGACAAACAACCAGATACATACTAGCATACTTTCAGTCATTGTTTGGGGTTTGACTGGAAGGGTTTGGTGGTTGCAGAGAAGGTATAACCAGACATGAGAAACGACCAGATACATTAACGTTTACCTCACCAATGGCCTTAAGGTGTTTGAACATGTCTGGAAGAGGTGAGTGCAGATCATGTATACAAGACACTACGCAATACATGACCTTTCACCTCAGCAATAGCCTGAAGGCATCTGCTGAACATAAAAGAACTGACTGCGTAAGTTGTCTTACCTTCTCTGCATGAACCCATTCAACAGTAAACGGGCTAGCAACCTTACATTAAGAAGTGTACATTTTCACATACTAACCTATTTTTTCTTCTTTCAGGTAATTTATGAATTGTACTTGCCTGAATTCAATCCAGAATTGAATTCTGCTGCTCCATCGATCGCTCCATACAGTGCCTTCGGAAAGTATTCAGACCCCTTTACTTATATCCACATTTCATTACGTTACAACCTTATTCTAAAATGTATTCAATATTTTTTTGCTCTCATCAATCTACACACAATACCTCATAATGACAAAGCGAAAACTGTTTTTTTTTGCAAATGTAATAAAAAACAGAAACGTATTCAGTCAATCTCTTCATTCAAAGACTTAATCATGGACACTTACTGACAGTTGTGGCTGCTTTGTGTGATGTATTGTTGTCTCTACCTTCTTGCCCTTTGTGCTGTTGTCTGTGCCCAAAAATGTTTGTACCATGTTGTTGTCATGTTGTGTTGCTACCATGCTGTGTTGTCATTTGTTGCTGCCTTGCTATGTTTTTGCCTTAGGTCTCTATTTATGTAGTGTTGTGTTGTCTCTCTTGTCGTGATGTGTTTTGTCCTATATTAATATTTAATGTTTATTTATTTTTWWTTTTTTCCCATCCCCGCAGGGGGTATTTTGCCTTTTGGTAGGCCGTCATTGTAAATAAGAATTTGTTCTTGCCTAGTTAAATAAAGMTTAAATAAATAAAATACATTTAGATAAGTATTCAGATCCTTTGCTATGAGACTCAAAATTGAGCTCAGGTGCAGCCAATTTCCATTGATCATCCTTGAGATGTTGCCACAACTTGATTGGAGTCCACCTGTGGTAAATTCAATTGATTTGACATGATTTTGAAAGTCACACACCTGTCTATATAAGGTCCCACAGTTGACAGTGCATGTCAGAGCAAAAACCAAGCCATGAGGTCAAAGGAATTGTCCGTAGAACACAGATCTGGAGAAGGGTACCAAAACATTTCTGCAGCATTTAAGGTCCCCAAAAATACAGTGGCCTCCATCATGGAAGAAGTTTGGAAACACCAAGACTCTTCCTAGAGCTGGCCGCCCGGCCAAACTGAGCAATTGGGGGAGAAGGGCCTTGGTGAGGGTGGGGACCAAGAACCTGATGGTCACTGTGACAAAGCTCCAGAGTTCCTCTGTGGAGATGGGAGAACCTTCCAGAAGGACAACCATCTCTGCAGCACTCCACCAATCAGGCCTTTATGGTAGAGTGGCCAGACGGAAGCCACTCCTCAGTACGAGGCACATCACAGCCCGCTTCGAGTTTGCCAAAAAGCACCTAAAGGACTCTCAGACCATGAGAAACAAGATTATCTGGTCTGATGAAACCGAGATTGAACTCTTTGTGCCAAGCTTGTAGCGTCATCCCTAAACCGACTCGAGGCTGTAATCACTGCCATAGGTGCTTCAACAAATTACTGAGTAAAGGGTCTGAAAACTTATGTAAATGTGATATTTAAGTTTTTTATTTGTAATACAGTTGCAGAAAAATCTAAAAATCCTGTTTTTGCTTTGTCATTATTGGGTTTTACGTGTAGATTGATGAGGTGAAAAAAACATTTTAATCAATTTAATGATTCGTGTAGGCTGTCTCTGGCCCAACGTTCCCTATTCAACAAGACGTCAGGGAGGAACGCATATCCATACTCATCGTGGAGAAGAAACTACTGGGCATGTCATTTGGCCGGAGTGATGTGGATGGGCAGAATGTGTGTATGCCTGTGAGTGTGTGACTACCTGATTGCACTCGTAACCCAGTGAACTAAATAACAAGTAGACTTCATAATTACATACTATTATTCAAATAATAATACACTACGTGATCCAAAGGTGTGTGGACACCTGCTCGTCGAACATCTCATTCCAAAATCATGGGTATTAATATGGAGTTGGTCCCCCTTTGCTGCTATAACAGCCTAAGCTCTTCTGGGAAGGCTTTCCACTAGATGTTGGAACATTGCTGTGGAGACTTGCTTCCATTTGCTTCCATTCAGCCACAAGAGCATGAGGTCAGGCATAGTGAGGCCTGGCATAGTGAGGATCGTCGATAAGGCCTGGTTCGCAGTCGGCGTTCCAATTCATCCCAAAAGTGTTTGATGGGGTTGCTGTCAGGGCTCTGTGCAGGCCAGTCAGGTTCTTCCACACCAATCTTTATAACCCATTTCTGTATGGACCTTGCTTTGTGCATGGGGGCATTGTCATGTTTAAACAGAAAGGGCCTTCCTCAAACTGTTGTCACAAAGTTGAAAGCAAAGAATTGTCCAGTATGTCATGCTGTAGCGTTAAGATTTAAATTCACTGGAACTAAGGGGCCTAGCCCAAACCATGAAAAACAGCCCCAGACCGTTATCCCTCCTCCACCAAACTTAACTTCTCTAGGGTAGGGGGCAGCATTCGGAATTTTGGATGAAAAGCATGCCCAAATTAAACTGCCTGCTTCTCGGGCCCAGAAGATATGATATGCATATAACTGGTAGATTTGGATAGAAAACACTCTAAAGTTTCCAAAACTGTTAAAATAGTGTCTGTGAGTATAACAGAACTGATTTGAAAAATCAATTCGGGAAGTTTTTTGTTGTTGTTGGTTTTGTAGTTTTCTATTCAATGCCATTACAGTATCCATTGACTTAGGACTCAAATTGCAGTTCCTATGCCTTCCACTAGATGTCAACAGTCTTTAGAAATTGTTTCAGGCTTGTATTCTGAAAAATTAGGAAGTAAGAGCAGTCTGAATGAGTGGACCCTAAAGTGTCACAGAGCTTTTTCATGCGCGCAACCGAGAGAGTGCCTTTCATGTTTACCTTTTATATTGACGACGTTATTGTCCGGTTGAAATATTATCGATTATTTAGGCTAAAAGCAACCTGGGGATTGAATATAAACATCGTTTGACATGTTTCTATGAACTTTACGGATACATTTTGGATTTTTTGTCTGCCTGTTTTGACTGCGTTTGAGCCTGTGGATTACTGAAGAAAACGCGCGAACAAAACYGAGGTTTTTGGATATAAAGAGACTTTATCGAACAAAAGGAACATTTATTGAGTAAATGAATGTCTGCTGAATGTAACCATATGAAGATCATCAAAGATAAGGGATTCATTTTATCTCTATTTCTGACTTGTGTAACTCTTCTACTTGGCTGGTTACTGTTTGTAATGATTTGTCCGCTGGGCTATGTTCTCAAATAATCGTAAGGTATGCTTTCGCCGTAAAGCATTTTTTAAATCTGACACCGTGGTTGGATTCACAAGAAGTTCATCTTTAAACCTATCTAAAATATGTTTTGTTTTCTGAATTTTTATAATGAGTATTTCTGTATTTGAATTTGGCGCCCAGCAGTTTCACTGGCTGTTGAAGAGGTGGGACGCTAAAGTCTCACGTACCCAAGAGAGGTTAACAGTTGTCACTATGCATTGGGGCAGGTAGCATTCTCCTGGCAACTGCCAAACCCAGATTCGTCCGTCGGACTGCCAGATGGTGAAGAGTGATTCTTCACTCCAGAGAAAGCGTTTCCACTGTTCCACAACCATCTTGTTCCACCTTGATTGTCTCTTGAGATAATCATATTTCTCTGTAATTGTTATCAGGCATTCACATACAGAACTAATGTCCTTTCTCAATGACTTACAGATTGCTGTCATCTTAGACAAAACTGAAATGGTGCAGGAGAAGATGGCTGATGTTTTACGTGCTCCTAACTGATTGTGTTTTTATGTTAATTTTTGTGCATTTGTACCTTATTTTTTAAACTTATTTTGTACATAATGTTGCTGCTACTGTCTCTTATGACCGAAAATAACTTCTGGGCATCAGAACAACGATTACTCACCACGAGCTGGCAGAAGCTTTTTTTCCCTTTAACGAGTCCGACGAGCCCGACGTGAAACACATACTGCTTTCCTGGGAATAGGCCCAAATCCCCGTAATTTTGCATGAAGAGACAACAGAGAAAAAGAGGACGAAGGTCTGGTTGCCTTCTGAGAATTAGTAGGCGATCGAATATACCCCCCCACCTTCCGTTCTTCTAGCTAACGTGCAATCATTGTCAAATAAAATCGACGACCTACGAGGAAGATTAAACTACCAACGGGACATTAAAAACTGTAATATCTTATGATTCACGGAGTCGTGGCTGAACGACGACATTATCAACATACAGCTGGCTGGTTGTACGCGGTATCGGCAGGATAGAACATCGCCGTCTGGTAAGACAAGGGGTGGCGGACTATGTATATATGTAAACAACAGCTGGTGCACAATATCTAAGGAAGATAGTGTGGTCTATCTACCTAGAGAGTTTTCATCTGTATTTGTCGTAGCTGTCTACTTTGTAGCTGTCTACATACCACCACATACCGATGCTGGCACTAAGACAGCACTCAATGAGCTGTATTCCACCATAAGCAAACAGGAAAATGCTCATCCAAAGGCGGAGCTCCTAGTGGCTGGGGACTTTAATGCAGGGAAAACCAGAGGGGAAAAAAACTCTAGAACACCTTTACGCATCTCTGTGTGTTGAGTATAAAGCTGTCCCTCACCCTCCATTTGGCAAATCTGACCATAATTCTATCCTCCTGATTCCTGCTTACAAGCAAAAATTAAAGCAGGAAACACCTGTGTCTCGATCAATAAAAAAGTAGTCAGATCAAGCAGATGCTAAGCTACAGGACTGTTTTGCTAGCACAGACTGGAATATGTTCTGGGACTATTCCCACGGCATTGAGGAGTACACCACATCAGTCATTGGCTTCATCAATAAGTGCATCAATGACGTCYTCCCCACAGTGACCGTACGTACATTCCCCAACCAGAAGCCATGGATTACAGGCAACATCCGCACTGAGCTAAAGGCTAGAGCTGCCGCTTTGAAGGAGCGGCATTCTAATTCGGAAGCTTATAACAAATCCTGCTATGCCCTCCGACAAACCATCAAACAGGCAGAGCGTCAATAGAGGACTAAGATCGAATCGTACTACACCGGCTCTGATGCTCGTCGGATGTGGCAGGGCTTGCAAACCATTACAGACTACAAAGGGAAGCAAAGCCGAGACCTGCCCAGTAAAACGAGCCTATCAGACGAGCTAAACTACTTCTATGCTCGCTTCGAAGGCAAATAACACTGAAACATGCATGAGAGCACCAGCTGTTCCGGAAGATTGTGTGATCACGCTCTCCGCAGCCGATGTGAGTAAGACCTTTAAACGGGTCAACATTCATAAGGCCGCAGGGCCAGACAGATTACCAGGACGTGTACTGCGAGCATGCGCTGACCAAAGGCAAGTGTCTTCACTGACATTTTCAACCTCTCCCTGTCCAAGACTTTAATACCAACATGTTTTAAGCAGACCACCATAGTCCTTGTGCCCAAGAACACTAAGTTAATCTGCCTAAATGACTACCGACCCAAAGCACTCACGTCTGTAGCCATGAAGTGCTTTGAAAGATTGGTCATGGCTCACATCAACACCATTATCCCAGAAACCCTAGACCCACTCCAATTTGCATACCACCCCAACAAATCCACAGATGATGCAATCTCTATTGCACTCCACACTGCCCTTTCCCACCTGGACAAAAGGAACACCTATGTGAGAATACTATTAATTTACTACAGCTCAGCGTTCAACACCATAGTGCCCTCAAATCTCATCCATAAGCTAARGACCCTGGGACTAAACCCCTCCCTCTGCAACTGGATCCTGGACTTCCTGACGGGCCGCCCCCAGATGGTAAGMGTAGGTAACAACACATCCACCATGCTGAACCTCAACACAAGGGCCCCTCAGGGGTGCGTGCTCAGTCCCCTCCCGTACTCCCTGTTCACTCATGACTGCACGGCCAGGCACGACTCCAACACCATTACGTTTGCCGATGACACAACAGTGGTAGGCCTGATCAGCGACGACGAGACATCCTATAGAGACCTGGCCGTGTGGTGCTAGGACAACAACCTCTACCTCAATGTGATCAAGATAAAGGAGATGATTGTGGACTACAGGAAAAAGAGGACCGAGCACGCCCCCTTTCTTATCGACGGGGCTGTGGTGGAGCAGGTTGAGAGCTTCAAGTTCCTTGGTGTCCACATCACCAACAAACTAACATGGTCCAAGCACACCAAGACAGTCGCGAAGAGGGCACGACAAAACCTATTCCCCCTCAGGAGACTGAAAAGATTTGGCATGGGTTCTCCGATCCTCAAAAGGTTATACAGCTGCACCATCGAAAGCATCCTGACTGGTTGCATCACAGCCTGGCATGGTAACTGCTACAGAGACGCTACAGAGGGTAGTGCGTACATTCCAGTACATCACTGGGACCAAGCTTCCTGCCATCCAGGACCTCTACACCAGGCGGTGTCAGAGGAAAGCCTTAAAAATTGTCAAAGACTCCAGCCACCCTAGTCATAGACTGTTCTCTTTGCTACCGCACGGCAAGTGGTACCGGAGTGCCAAGTCTAGGTCCATGAGGCTTCTAAACAGCTTCTACCCCCAAACCATAAGACTTCTGAACATCTAATCAAATGCCTACCCAGACTATTTTCATTGCCCCCCCCCCCTATTTTACGCCGCTGCAACTCTCTGTTATTATCTATGCATAGTCACTTTAATAACTCTACCTACATGTACATATTACCTCAATTACATCGACTAACCGGTGCCCCCGCACATTGACTCTGTACCGGTACCCCCTGTGTATAGTCTCACTATTGTTATTTTACTGCTGTTACTTGTTAATTGTATTTCTTATTCTTTTTTGTATTTTTTAAACTGAATTGTTGGTTATGGGCTTGTAAGTAAGCAGTTCACTGCATGTGACTAATACATTTGGATTTTGTTTTATTTTAAATAATTCGTAATGAGCTAGACAAAAAGAGGGAGAGATTGAGAGAGGCAGAGAGAGATAGTGGGAGAGAGAGGGAGGGAAATAGGGCATATTCTCTATTCATAACATATCTCTTGACCTGGTTMTCAAACAACTGAAGACTAATTTTTCTGCATGAGTGCTTTGATTAGTTAGGGAGCATTAGTTAGGGAGCATTAGTTAGGGAGCTTCTGATACATATTTTCTCCACTGAGTCCCCTTGATATACCTGCACATATCTATTTTGAGACAGTAGGTGTTAATTGATTTTATCTACGTGTCCCTCTGTTGATGACCTGTGTGGTGTGTCATCCAAAGACAGGCAGCCAAAAAGCATGTGTCTGTTCTATTTCACTAGGTTGCTAATGAGTTGCTATCTCTTGCTCTCACACACCCACGCACCAACGCTCCCCCACACGCACGCACAAACACACACTCCCCCGCACACAAACTCGCGCACACACACACACAAACACATGTACTGTATGACTAGTCGTTCAGTGAGCGGGGAAATTCGCAGCTGGCCCTCACACACGCGATAGGCATAACGCCAGGAGACGCTTGTAGATTTGACAGCTTCAACGCAGTTACACCAAAAGTAATGGTAGGCTATGCGTTTGTCGGTTACCACGGGTTACTGCTGAACTGATTTAATCCTGGCATAAACTCACTCCAGGTGATTAAACAACTCCATCAATAATTAGTACATTTCATTGATTTAATTCGGCATTATACAAGTCACTTGGAATAGCTCTAGAGCTAGTTTTACTACAGCAACAAAACAGTGGATGTGTTGTCATTCTGTAAGTGAGATCCTTGGACAAACAGTCCATCCTGCTTCATCTTCATGTTTGCTTGCAGCACTGCGCTCTCTGTCGATAGACGTCCTTGGTGAAAGGTCTGCAAATACCAGAGAATAAACACATAATACAATCATAAATGGGGGAAGAGAGTAATACGGCTACTCCACCGTACCAGCCCGTGCCTGGAGCCCGTGTTTGTTCCCCGGAAGAGTGTGGGTGTGTAAAAGTTGTCCCTRTTCCTGCCTGTTATCCATTGCTGCACGCATGGACACACAGTGTTCTGCACCAATGACCCSCCAGTCACTCCCCGTAAAGCCCCATCCTGTACAGACAGATGACTCCCTGAACAGGTGTAGCGTCCAACCCTATAATGACCTTCTCCCCCTCTTCTCCCTCCCTCTCTTCTGTCCCTGCTCCTTATAAAACACTGGAGTKAAAAGTTATTAATGCCCACCCAGCTATGGATAATGGAGACTAATTAGCATCTGGATTTACATCAGGGATCYTTCAATGGACTGACAASAGGTAGSTACAGACCGGAGAGTGATATGTAGCATGTTTTYATTGGGATAGACAGGGGCAGGTACAGTAAACAGAGTTACATCTTATTCTACTAGTCTGAATAAGAGTGGGTGGAAGAAGAAATCAAAAATTTWGTGAGAWTCGGYATGGCTTTAATCAGACCTGAAAATGAGTTAACAATACTAATATAAATTCAATGTGACAACACTAATATCTGTGAATGATTCTCTGGTCTGATGAAACCAAGATTGAACTCTTTGGCCTGAATACCAAGCATCACATCTGGAGGAAACCTGGCACCATTCCTACGGAGAAGCATGGTGGTGGCAGCATCATGCTGTGGGGATGTTTTTCAGCGGCAGGGACTGGGAGACTAGTCAGGATCGAGGGAAAGATGAACAGAGCAAAGTACAGCGAGATCCTTGATGAAAACCTGCTCCAGAGCACTCAGGACCTCAGACTGGGGCTAAGGTTCACCTTCCAACAAGACAACAACACAAAGCKCACAGCCAAGACAGTGCAGGAGTGGCTTCGGGACAAGTCTCTAAATGTCCTTGAGTGGTCCAGCCAGAGCCCTGACTTGAAGCCGATCGAACATCTCTGGAGAGACCTGAAAATAGCTGTGCAGCGACACTTCCCATCCAACCTGACAGAGCTTGAGAGGATCTGCAGAGAAGAAAGGGAGAAACTCCACAAATACAGGTGTAGCGTCATACCCAAGGAGACTCAAGGCTGTAATCGCTGCCAAAGGTGCTTCAACAAAGTACTGAGTAAAGGGTCTGATGTTATATTTCTATTCTTTTTTAATACATTTGCAAACATTTCTAAAAACCTGCTTTTGCTTTGTTATTATTGGGTATTGTGTGTAGAAAAAACAAACAATTGAATACATTTTAGAATAAGGCTGTAATGAAASAAAATGTGGAAAAAGTCAAGGGGCCTGAATAKTTTCCYAATGCACTGTGTGTGTCCCGCTGTTAATGTCCGGTCTGGTATGTCATCCAAAGACAGGCAGCTAAAAGGCATGTGTCTGATTTCTGTCTTTGGGTTGTTGTTGAGTTGCTATCTCTTGCCTTAACACACACCCGAGCACAAACGCTTCACCCACACGCACGCATGCACACACAAACACACACACACACACGTACTGTATGAGTAGTCATACAGTGAGCGGGGACCTTCGCAGCTGGCCCACACACACGCAATAGATATAACGCCAGAGCCGCTTGTGGATTTGACACAAACATAGTTTATAATGGACAGGGTATGTGGTGTATGGATCAGAAACACCGAACGCATCAGAGTTAGAGGATCAGATTTAATTAAGATGCATCGTAATTGTGACATCTGCAAACAAGGCCAGCTAGAAGATTAAGCAATAAGGCCCGACCGAGGGGGTGTGATATATGGCCAATATACGATGACTAAGGGCTGCTCTTATGCAGGATGCAACACGGTGTGCCTGGATACACCCCTTAGCTGTGGTATATTAGCAATATACCACAAACCTCCAAGGTGCCTTATTGCTATTATAAACTGGTTATCATTAGAATTAGAGCAGTAAAAATGCATGTTTCGTCATACCTGTGGTATACTGTCTGATATACCACAGCTTTCAGCCAATCAACATTCAGTGCTCGAACCACCCACTTTATCATATTAAATACTTTTCTTTGGCTTCTGAGATAACACCTATACGCTAGATATACAGTTGAAGTCGGAAGTTTACATACACTTAGGTTGGAGTCATTAAAACTCGTTTTTCAACCTCTCCACAAATTTCTTGTTAACAAACTATTGTTTTGGCAAGACGGTTAGGACATATACTTTCTGCATGACACAAATAATTTTCCCAACAATTGTTTACAGACAGATTATTTCACCTATAATTCACTGTATCACAATTCCAGTGGGTCAGAAGTTTACATACACTAAGTTGACTGTGCCTTAAGCAGTGTAACAGTCTGGGTGTCGGGGGGTGTGAAGTCAGACGCAGGAACAGCAGAGAGTTCAATACGGTGCTTTTAATGCACAACCGGCAAACAAATGTCCACACGGAATTACTGGGTGTACCAAACAAAATGTCCGAACAAACGGCTCCAGGCCGGGCTGGTACGGTTGGAGTAGCCGCGTATTACTCTCTTCCCCATTTATGATTGTATTATGTGTTTATTCTCTGGTATTTGCAGACTTTCACCAAGGACGTCTTCGACAGAGAGCGAGTGCTGCAAGCAAACATGAAGATGAGCAGATGGACCATGACAAAATGTTCTGAATTTTCCAAGTGCTTGTCACGACTCCGACGAAGTGACTCCCCTTCTCGTTCAGTGGCGCTCGGCGCGTCGTCGTCACCGGCTACTAGCTGCCCTGACTCTTTTCCTCCCCTTATGTGTTTATTGTTAACCTGTGTTTAGGTGATTCTTATTAGTTGGGCTTTATTAGCCAGCCGTCGCTTCTTTGTGCGGATTATTCAGTTGTGTTTTGGATTTCGGGAGTAGTGTACGTATTGTTTGGTTCGTGCATCAAGTGTATTTTGGACTGGGTTGTTGTCTCGTGTAT
>NC_036848.1:30012767-30028096 GCF_002910315.2 Salvelinus sp. IW2-2015 | reverse complement strand
CCAAGTTAATGTTATTGTCTGCATCCTCAGGCATCCTAAATGGAACCCTATTGCCTTTTTGTACACAGTCGTAGTCTGTCTGCTGTAGCTAGTTGCTTCCTGCCTGTGTGTTTATGTAATAACCGTGTCCTGCAGTCATGATGCAGTCATGGAGATTAGGAAGATGTGGGCTGTCTGGTCCCTGTGTGTGTGTGTGGGATGTGTGTGTGTGTGTGTGTGGTGGTGTGTGGTGTGTGTGTGTGTTGTGTGTGTTGTGTGTGTTGTGTGGTGTTGTGTGTGGTGTGTGTGTGTGTTCTGTCATGTTGATGGACTAACCACCAATGCTGTGCTGTGTCTCTATGAATAATCTGAAGTGTTCGTCTGTCTGTCTCTGCTTTATGTACCTCACATCACGTGCTTTCATCTGTAGAGTGAGTGAACAGGCTATTGGAGCACTAACCATGTTTAACACATGCTATGAGTCAGCCTTACATGCAGTTGATACATAGGCTTTTCTGTATCGCTTCCCAAGCAAATCTTTAAAAAATATTTTTATAATCACAAGTATACTTAAATATACTATTTTCTAGTAGATCTTAAGAATACTATAAAATATAATTCATCACACTTCAAAACACTTTTTTAAAGTGTACTTTAAATTCAATTTTTTTCAGTCTAAGGTTGCATAAATATATCATCACCACTTCTATACAGTCAGGAAAACTGTACTTTCATTTTCAAAGCATTCATTGAATTAGTATTTTCATTCAAAAATGCACTTGAGTTGTTTTTAAAAATCGAAGCATAAATTCATTTTTTTTTTATGAATCTCTGCTTGTGAGTAATCAAGCACACGATAAGTATACAATGGCTGCAAAAGTATTCATATCCCTGGATTCTTCACATTTTTGTCAGGTTTTTGCCAGGACTTTCTGTTTTGTACTAATGTCTTCCCCATTTTGCAAGCCCTTTTTTGTACCTTTGTTTTTCCTTGCTCTAATTATGTTTGCACCTGTATGTCGTTCCTTGTTGTATTTAATCCTGTGTGTTCCTCAGTTCCTTGTCAGTGTTTGTATGTAGCACCCAGCCCCAGCCCAAGCCTTGTTGTGAACATATATTTTCTCTTGTTGGATTTTCCAGAGGTTCTCTGGTTTTGTTCTTTGTATTTTGGATTTAGTCTTTTGAGGTTTGTTTTTCCCTTGCTGTTTTACCACTTTGGATTTTCTTGTATTTTGGAAGATATCTATTTTTTATTAAACCACCATCTCTAGTACTGCTGTGTCTGCCTCATCTCTGGGTTTCTGCCGATTTAGTGACTGTTTCTCGCACGGGTCCTGACAATTTTATTATGTTACAAAGTGGATTAAAAATGATTTAATGTCATTTGTTGTCTACAATGAACTCAAAATACTCTGTATGTTCAATGGTTGTAAAAAGAGAGAGAGTCTGTCCGTAATAAAGAGATGCTCTGCTTTTTTGACACATATAGCTTGCATTTAGGTCCAAACTTTTTGCAGTATTACTTGTTGCCTACAAGATGTATGTTTTAGAATATTCTGTAATATGTATTATATTTTCACTCTGTCATTTACATCTTCTTGTGGAGTCACTACAAATTTGTATTTGGTTTTTTAGGATCTACTCTTCCTGGGGTCCCACACAAACATCAAACATGACAAATACATAACATTAATGGACGAAACAGCTCAAAGACAGAACTACATAAAAAAATAAAAAATAAAGCACACACAGCCTACATATCAATACCCTACACACAACTATCTAGATCAAATAGGGGACAGGCGTTGTGCCGTGAGGTGTTGCTTTACCTGTTTTTGAAAGCAGGTTTGCTGTTCATGCTTGCCATGCTTTCCCACCTGGCTACCGCCTACCCCGGCCAACAGCTCTGCACCCCCTGCAGCAACTTTCCAAGTCCCCCCCCCCCCCCCCCGCTTCTCTTACCCAATCCAACAGCTGATGTTCTGAAAGAGCTACCAAAATCTGGACCCCTACAAATCAGCTGGCTAGACAATCTGGCCTCCTCTTTCTAAAATATTCAGCCGAAATTTTGCAACCCCTATTACGCCTGTTCAACCTCTCTTCGTATCGTCTGAGATCCCCTTTCAAAGGGGAGACACTCTAGACCCAAACTTTATAGACTTAGTCCATCCTGCCCTGACTTTCATAAATCTTCGAAAAACCAAGTTAACAAACAGATCACCGACCATTTCAGATCCCATCGAACCTTACTCACTATGCAATCTGGTTTCCGAACTGGTCATGGTGCACCTCAGCCCACGCTCAAGGTCCTAACGATATCATAACCGCCATCAGATAAAAGACAGTACTGCTGCAGCTGTCTTCATCGACCTGGCCAAGTCTTTCGACTCTGTCTATCAACCGCATTCTTATCGGCAGACTCGATAGCTTTGGTTTTCTCAAGGACTGCTCGCCTGGTTCACCAACTCATCTTTCTGATAGAGTTCAATGCTGTCAAATCGGAGGGCGATTCTTTTCTCTCTATATATCAATGATGTCGCTCTTGCTGCTGTGATTCTCTGATCCACCTCTATGCAGACGACACCATTCTGAATACATCTGGCTCTTCTTTTGGACATTGTGTTAACTTCTCATAGGGGCAGCATTCAAAAATTGTGGATGAAATGCATGCCCAAAATTAAACTGCCTGCTTCTCGGGCCAGAAGATAGATATGCAATATATCAAGATTATGGTGGTAGATTTAGATAGAAAACACTCAAAAGTTTCCAAAACTGTTAAAATGTGTCTGTGAGATAACAGAACTGATTGCAGGCGAAAACCTGAGAAAAATCCATCAGGAAATATTTTGGGGGTTTGTAGTTTTCTATTCAATGCCATTAAGTAATCCATTGACTTAGGACTCAAATTGCAGTTCCTATGCCTTCCACTAGATGTCAACAGTCTTTAGAAATTGTTCTCAGGCTTGCATTCTGAAAAATGAGAAATAGAGCAGTCTGAATGAGTGGACCCTAAAGTGTCACAGAGCTTTTCATGCGCACGACCGAGAGAGTGCCTTTCTTGTTTACCTTTTATATTGACGACGTTATTGTACGGTTGAAATATTATCGATTATTTAGGCTAAAAATAACTGAGGGTTGAATACAAACATCGTTTGACATGTTCTATGAACTTTACGGATACAATTTTGATTTTCTGCCTGTTTTGACTGCGTTCTAGCCTGGATTACTGAAGAAAACGCGCAAACAAAACTGAGTTTTTGGATATAAAAAGGACTTTATCGACAAAAGGAACATTTATTGAGTAAATGAATGTCTGCTGAGTGCAACCAATGAAGATCATCAAAGTAAGGATTCATTTTACTCTATTTTGACTTGTGTAACTCTTCTACTTGGCTGGTTACTGTTTTAATGATTTGTATCTGGGCTATGTTCTCAAATAATCGTAAGGTATTCTTTCGCCGTTAAAGCATTTTTAAAATCTGACACCGTGTTGGATTCACAAGAACTTGATCTTTAAACCTATGTAAAATATGTTTGTTTTTCTGAATTTATAATGAGTATTTCTGTATTTGAATTGGCGCCCAGCAGAACACTGGCTGTTGAAGAGGGGACGCTAAGTCTCACGTAGGTAAGCAATAAATAGGCCATAGAGGCAAAATATAATTACAATTTAGCATTAACACCGGCAGTGATAGATGTGCAGATGCTGGCGTGCAAGTAGAGATACTGGGGTGCAAAAAGAGCAAAAAGATAAATAACATATGGGGATAAGGATTGGGTGTGCTATTACTGATTGGCTGTGTACAGGTACAGTGATCGGTAAGTTGCCTCTGACAGCTGATGCTTAAAGTTATAGAGGGAGATATAAGTCTCCAGCTTCAGTGATTTTGCAATTCGTTCCAGTATTTGCAGCAGAGAACTGGAAGGAAAGGCAGCCAAGGGAGTTTGGCTTTGGGGATGACCAGGTGAAATATACCTGCGGAGCGCGTGTACGGGTAGGTGTGCTATGTGACAGTGAGCTGAGATAAGCGAGCTTACCTAGCAAAGACTTATAGATGATCTGGAGCCAGTGGGTTGGCGCAAAATATGCTAGCAAGGCCAGCCAACGAGAGCATACAGGTCGCAGTGGTGCGGTAGTATATGGGCTTTGGTACAAAAAGGATGCACTGTGATAGACTGCGTCCAGTTTGCTGAGTAGAGAGTTGGAGGCTATTTTGTAAATGACATCGCCGAAGTCAAGGATCGGTAGGATAGTCAGTTTTACGAGGGTATGTTTGGCAGCATGAGTGAAGGAGGCTTTGTTGCAAAATAGGAAACCGATTCTAGATGTAATTTTGGATTGGAGATGCTTAATGTGAGTCTGGAAGGAGAGTTTACAGTCTAGCCAGACACCTAGGTATTTGTAGTTGTCCACATATTCTAAGTCAGAACCGTCCAGAGTAGTGACGCTAGTCGGGCGGGCGGGAGCATGCATTTAGTTTTACTAGCATTCAAAAGCAGTTGGAGGCCACGGAAGGAGTGTTGTCTGGCATTGAAGCTTGTTTGGAGGTTTGTTAAGTCAGGGTTTGTTATGGTATGTTAAGTCAGGGTTTGTTATGGTATGTTAAGTCAGGGTATGTTGGTCAGGGTATGTTAAGTCAGGGTATGTTTGTCAGGGTATATCAGTCAGGGTATGTTTCGTCAGGGTTTGTTAGTCAGGGTATGTTAAGACAGGGTATGTTAAGACAGGGTATGTCAAGACAGGGTATGTCAGTCAGGGTATGTTTTGTCACGGTAAGTTAGGGTATGTTAGTTAGGGTATGTTAGTCAGGGTATGTTAAGACAGGGTATGTTAAGACAAGGTATGTTAAGACAGGGTATGGTAGGTCAGGGTATGTTAGGTCAGGGTATGTTAAGTCAGGGTATGTTAAGTCAGGGTATGTTAGTCAGGGTATGTTAGTTAGGGTATGTTTTTCAGGGTATGTTAGTTAGGGTATGTTAGTTAGGGTATGTTAATCAGGGTATGTTAGTTAGGGTATGTTAAGACAGGGTATGTTAAGACAGGGTATGTTAGTCAGGGTATTGTTAGGGTATGTTAGAGTATGTTAAGTCAGAGTTAGTCAGGGTATGCTAAGTCAAGGTGTGCTAGGGTATGTAAAGTCAGGGTATGTTAAAGTATGTTAAGTCAGGGCATGTTAAGACGTGTTAAGATGTTCCCTTCCACAGATATTCCTCGCCAGGCTATGGATCCTTCCCAAATGGCACCCTATTCCCTAGTCCTTCCGGGTTCTGCTTAAAAGTAGTGCACCATATAGGGAATAGGGTTCCGTTTTGGGACGCAGCCCATGTCGTCTTGATCCTCCTCTGCAGTAGCTAGCCTACAGTCTGCTTGATCCTCCTCTGCAGTAGCTAGCCTACCGTCTGCTTGTCCTCTCTCTGCAGTAGCTAGCCTACAGTCTTCTTGATCCTCCTCTGCAGTAGCTAGCCTACAGTCTTCTTGATCCTCCTCTGCAGTAGCTAGCCTACAGTCTTCTTGACCCCTCCTCTGCAGTGCTAGCCTACAGTCTTCTTAACCCTCCTCTGCAGTAGCTAGCCTACAGTCTTCTTACCCTCCTCTGCAGTAGCTAGCCTACAGTCTTCTAACCCTCCTCTGCAGTAGCTAGCCTACAGTCTTCTTAACCCTCCTCTGCAGTAGCTAGCCTACAGTCTTCTTTACCCCTCCTCTGCAGTAGCTAGCCTACAGTCTTCTTACCCTCCTCTGCAGTAGCTAGCCTACAGTCTTCTTAACCCTCCTCTGCAGTAGCTAGCCTCAGTCTTCTTGACCTCCTCTGCAGTAGCTAGCCTACAGTCTTCTTAACCCTCCTCTGCAGTAAGGTAGCCAACATCTCTAGGAGTTTTAAAAGGTCATGATTCCCAGTGTGTGGATCAGTGTGTGAAACCCTGTAATGCCTGTGGTCAAGTAATGTGGGATTTAACGTGTCAGTCTCTCTTCCCTGTAGGAGGTAGAACCCAAAACACCACACCAACATGCTTCCCTGGTTGTGTCTCAAAAAAGCACCCTATTCCCTATATAGTGCACTGTTTTGGATCAAGCCCATAGGGAATATGATGCCATTTGGGATGCCATGTTAAAACCCTCAGCCTCTGGTAATCTCATCTCCTCCAGCTAACTGCTGTCCTGACTAGTACAGCTCTGTTGGTTATCTCATCTCTCCAGCTAACTGCTGTCCTGACTGGTACAGCTCTGTCTGCTGGTTATCCCATCTCCTCCAGCTAAATGCTGTCCTGACTGGTACAGCTCTGTCTGTTGGTTATCCCATCTCCTCCAGCTAACTGCTGTCCTCACTGGTACAGCTCTGTCTGCTGGTTATCTCCTCTCCTCCAGCTAACTGCTGTCCTGACTGGTACAGCTCTGTTGGTTATCCCATCTCCTCCAGCTAACTGCTGTCCTGCTAGTACAGCTCTGCTGGTTATCTCATCTCCTCTAGCTAACTGCTGTCCTGACTGGTACAGCTCTGTTGGTTAATCTCATCTCCTCCAGCTAACTGCTGTCCTACTGGTACAGCTATGTTGGTTATCTCATCTCCTCCAGCTAACTGCTGTCCTGACTGGTACAGCTCTGTTGGTTATCCCATCTCCTCCAGCTAACTGCTGTCCTGACTGGTACAGCTCTGTTGGTTATCTCATCTCCTCCAGCTAACTGCTGTCCTGACTGGTACAGCTCTGTTGGTTTCCATCTCCTCCAGCTAACTGCTGTCCTGACTGGTACAGCTCTGTCTGTTGGTTATCTCCTCCAGCTAATTGCTGTCCTGACTGGTACAGCCCTGTCTGCTGGTTATCTCATCTCCTCTAGCTAACTGCTGTCCTGACTGTACAGCTCTGACTGGTACACTCTGTCTGCTGGTTATCTCATCTCCTCTAGCTAACTGCTGTCCTGACTGGTACAGCTCTGTCTGCTGGTTTATCTCATCTCATCTAGCTAACTGCTGTCCTGACTGGTACAGCTCTATCTGCTGGTTATCTCATCTCCTCTAGCTAACTGCTGTCCTGACTGGTACAGGCTCTGACTGGTACAGCTCTGTCTGCTGGTTATCTCATCTCCTCTAGCTAACTGCTGTCCTGACTGGTACAGCTCTGTTGGTTATCTCATCTCCTCCAGCTAACTGCTGTCCTGACTGGAACAGCTCTGTCTGCTGGTTATCTCATCTCCTCCAGCTAACTGCTGTCCTGACTAGTACAGTTCTGCTGGTTATCTCATCTCCTCTAGCTAACTGCTGTCCTGACTGTACAACTCTGCTGGTTATCTCATATCCTCTAGCTAACTGCTGTCCTGACTGGAAACAGCTCTGTCTGCTGTTATCTCATCTCCTCCAGCTAACTGCTGTCCTGACTAGGTACAGTTCTTCTGGTTATCTCATCTCCTCTAGCTAACTGCTGTCCTGACTGGTACAGCTTCTGCTGGTTATCTCATCTCCTCCAGCTAACTGCTGTCCTGATGGTACAGCTCTGTTGGTTATCTCATCTCCTTCAGCTAACTGTGTTACTGGTAGCTCTGACTGGTACAGCTCTGTCTGTGTTATCTCATCTCCTCCAGCTAACTGCTGTCCTGACTGTACAGCTCGTCGCTTGGTTATCTCATCTCCTCCAGCTAACTGCTGTCCTGACTAGTACAGCTCTGGCTGGTTATCCAATCTTCTCCTCTAGCTAACTGCTGTCCTGACCTGGTACAGCTCTGCTAGGTTATCTCATCTCCTCCAGCTAACTGCTGTCCTGACCTGGTACAGGTCTGTCTGCTGGTTATCTCATCTCCTCTAGCTAACTGCTGTCCTGACTGGTACAGCTCGGTTGGTTATCCTCTCCAGCTAACTGCTGTCCTGACTGGTACAGCTCTGTTGGTTTCCATTCCTACAGCTAACTACTGTCCTGATGGTACAGCTCTGTCTGGGTTCCATCTCTAGCTAACTGCTGTCCTGACTGGTACAGCTGCTGCTTGGTTATCTCCTCTCCTAGCTAACTGCTGTCCTGACTGGTACAGCTCTGTCTTGGTTATCCTCCTCTCCTCTAGCTAACTGCTGTCTGACTGGTACAGCTCTGTCCTGCTGGTTATCTCATCTCCTCCGCTAACTGCGTCCTGGACGGTACAAGCTCTGTTGGTTAAATCAAATCAAATTGTATTTGTCACATACACTGGTTAGCAGATGTTAATGCGAGTGTGCGAAATGCTTGTGCTTCTAAGTTCCGACAATGCAGTAATCACCCAAGTACTCTCACCTAAAAATTCCACACTAGCTACCTTATACACACAAGTGTAAAGGGATAAAGCAAATATGTACATAAAGATCTATGAATGAGTGATGTACAGAAGCGGCATAGGCCAAGATGCAGTAGATGGTATAACAGTCAAGGTATATACATATGAGATGAGTAATGTAGGGGTATGTAAACATAAAAGTGGCATAGTTTTAAAGTGGTTAGTGATACCATGTAATTACAAAGATTGGCAAGATGCAGTAGTTGATATAGAGTACAGTATATAACATATCATATGAGATGAGTAAATGTAGGGTATGTCAACATTATCAATTAAGTGGCATTGTTTAAGAAAGTGGCTAGTGTACAATTTTTACCCATTTAAATTTTCCAATCAATTCCCATTTATTAAAAGTGGCTGGAGTTTGAGTCATAATGTTTGGCAGCGGCCGCTAATGTTAGTGGTGGCTGTTACAAGTCGATGGCCTTGCAGATAGAAGCTGTTTTTTTCAGTCTTATATTCGGTCCTGCTTTGATGCACCTTACCGAACGACCTCGCCTTCTGGATGTAGCGGGGTGACAGGCAGTAGGCTTGGGTGGTTGTTGTCCTTGATGAATCTTTATGGCCTACCTGGACATCGGGTAAAGTGTAAGGTGTCCTGGCAGGGCAAGGTAGTTTGCCCCCGGTGATGCATTGTGCAGACCTCACTACCCTCTGGAGAGCCCTTACGGTTGTGGGGCGGAGCAGATGCCGTACCAAGCGGTGATTACAGCCGACAGGATGCTCTCGATTGGTGCATCTGTAGAGGTTTTGTGGAGTGCTTTTGGTGACAAGCCGAAATTTCTTCAGCCTCCTGAGGTTGAAGAGGCGCTGCTGCGCCTTTTTCACAACGCTGTCCGTGATGTGTACACGACGAGGAACTTAAAAACTTTCACCTTCTCACTACTGTCCCGTCGATGTGGATAGGGGGTGGTTTCTCATCTCCTCTAGCTAACTGCTGTCCTGACGGAAACAGCTCTGTCTACTGGTTATCCCATCTCCTCTAGCTAACTGCTGTCCTGACTGGTACACGCTCTGTTGGTTTCTCATCTCCCTTCTAGCTAACTGCTTGTCCTGACTGGTAACAGCTCTGCTGGTTATCCTCATCTCCTCCAGCTACTGCTGTCCTGACGGGTACAGCTCTGCTGGTTATCTCATCTCCTCCCAGCTAACTGCTGTCCTGCT
This sequence comes from Salvelinus sp. IW2-2015, assembly GCF_002910315.2. NCBI lineage: Eukaryota > Metazoa > Chordata > Actinopteri > Salmoniformes > Salmonidae > Salvelinus > Salvelinus sp. IW2-2015. Next base: position 30,018,663 of record NC_036848.1, on the reverse strand, counting down.
GGTACCGCTTGTTGGTTTATCTCATCTCCACCAGCTAACTGCTGTCCTGATGGTACAGCTCTGTCTGTTGTTCATCTCATCTCCTCCAGCTAACTGCTGTCCTGAACTGGTACAGCTCTGTCTGCAGGTTCACTCATCTCTGTGCTAACTGCTTGTCCTGACTGGGTACAGCTCTGTTGTTATCTCATCTCCCCTAGCTAAACTGCTGTCCTGACTAGTACAGCTCTGTCTGTTGTTATCTCATCTCCTCCAGCTAACTGCTGTCCTGACTAGTTACAGCTCTGCTGGTTATCTCATTCCTCTAGCTAACTGCTTGTCCTGACCTGGTAACAGCTCTGGCTGGTTATCTCATCTCCTCTAGCTACCTGCTGGTTCCTGACTGGTACAGCTCTATTGGTCCCTTCTCTCCTCTAAGCTCCTGCTGTCCTGACTTGGGTACAGCTCTGCTGGTTATCTCATCTCCTCCACTAACTGCTGTCCTGACTGGTACAGCTTATTGGTCCATCTCATTCATCTCCTCCAGCTAAACTGCCCTGTCTGACTAAGTACAGCTTGCTGGTTATCTCATCTCCTCCAGCTAACTGCTGTCCTGACTGGTATAGCTCTGTCTGCTGGGTTATCTCATCTCCTCTAGCTAATGCTGTCCTGACTGGTACAGCTCTGTCTGCGGTTATCTCAATCTCCTCTAGCTAACTGCTGTCCTCACTGGTCCAGCTCTGTTGGTTATCCCATCTCTCCAGCTAACTGCCTGTCCTGAACTGGGTACGCTCTGTGGTTATCTCGTCTCCTCCAGCTAACTGCTGTCCGAACCTCGTACCGCTCTGTCCTGTTGTTATCTCATCTCCTCAGCTACTGCTGTCCTGACTGGTCCAGTCTGTTGGTTATCTCAATTCTCAGCTAACTGCTGTCCTGACTGGTACAGCTCTGTTGGTATTCTCATCTCCCCAGCTAACTGCTGTTCCCGACTAGTACAAGCCTCTGTTGTTAATCTCATCTCTCCAGCTAACTGCTGTCCTGAACTAGTACAGCTTGTTGGTTATCTCACTCCTCCAAGCTAACTGCTGTCCTGACGTACAGCTCTGTGGTTATCTCAATCTCCTCCAGCTAACTGCTGTCCTGACTTGGTACAGCTCTGGCTGGTTATCTCATCTCCTCCAGCTAACGTGTCCTGACTGGTACACTCTGTTGGTTTATCTATCTCCTACAGCTAACTGCGTCCTGACTGGTACAGCTCTGTCTGCTGGTTCATCTCATCTCCTCCAGCTAACCTGCTGTCCTGACTGGTACAGCTCTGTCCTGCTTGGTTTATCCATCTCTTCCAGCTAACTGCTGTCCTGACTAGTACAGCCTTCTGCTGGTTATCCCATCTCCCTCCAGCCTAACTGCTGTCCTGAACTAGTACATTTCTGGCTGGTAATCTCATCTCTCTAGCTACCTGCTGTCCTGGCTTGGTAACAGCTCTGTCTGCTGGTTATCTCCTCTCCCCAGCTCACTGCTGTCCTGACTGGTACAGCTCTGTATGTTGGTTATCTTCACTCTTCCAGCTACTGCTGTCCTGACGGTAACAGCTCTGTTGGTTTCTCATCTCCCTCACTCGTCCTGTCTGTGTTCTTCCAGCCTACTGCATGTCCGTAGATAAGTTCTTTGGTGTTCTCTCTTCCTCCAGCAACTTCCTTCGCGACTTTATACAGCTCTGCTGTTATCTCATCTCCTCTCAGCTACCTGCTGTCCTGACTAGTAACGCTCTGTTGGTTATTCTCATCTTCCTCCGCTACTTCCTAGTGGAACCTGTGCTTACTACTTCTCTTGATCTCTGACACCTAGTCGACTGTTATCTTCCTCTCCTCTATCTAATGGTGATCGCGGTATCAGCTCTGTGGTTATCTCTTCCCTCCTCTCAGCTACTGCTCCTGTATGGTACAGCCTGTTGGTTTATCCCATCTCCCTCCAGCTAACTGCTGTCCTGATGGTACACAGCTCCTGTTGGTTATCTCATCTCTCCCAGCTAACTGCTGTCCTGCTGGTACAGCTCTGTTGGTTCTTCTCTCCAGCTACTGCTGTTCTGACATGACTCAGCTCCATCGATTTCTCACTCATTATTCTGTGATAGTACAGCTCTGTTGTTATCTCATCTCCCTCCAGCTAACTGCTGTCCTGACATACAGCTCTGTTGTTATCTATCTCCTCCGCTAACTGCTGTCCTGACTTAGCATCTGCTGGGTTCATCTCTCTCTCACACCGCATAACTCGACTGTCTCGCTGTACGATCTGTTTGTTTCTCTCCTCCAGCTTAACTGCTTGTCCTGACTGGTACAGCTCTGTCTGCTGGTTATCTCCACTCCTCTAGCTAAGCGTGCTGTCCTGACTATCACAGCTTGCTGGTTATCTCATCTCCTCTAGCTAACGCTGTCCTGACGCGTACAGCTCTGTTGGTTATCTCATCTCCTCCAGCTAACTGCTGTCCTGACTGGTACAGCTCTGTTGGTTATCTCATCTCCTCAGCTAACTGCTGTCCTGACTGTACAGCTCTGTTGGTTATCTCATCTCCTCCAGCTAAACTGCTGTCCTGACTAGTACAGCTCTGTTGGTTATCTCATCTCCTCCAGCTAACTGCTGTCCTCGACTGGTACAGCTCTGTTGGTTATCTCATCTCCTCCAGCTAACTGCTGTCCTGACTAGTACAGCTCTGTCTGGTTATCTCATCTCCTCCAGCTAACTGCTGTCCTGACTAGTACAGCTCTGTGGTTATCTCATCTCCCGCTAACTGCTGTCCTACTAGTACAGCTCTGTTGGTTATCTCATCTCCTCCAGCTAACTGCTGTCCTGACTGTACAGCTCTGTCTGCTGGTTATCTCTCTCCTCTAGCTAACTGCTGTCCTGACTAGTACAGCTCTGCTTGGTTATCTCACTCTCCTCTAGCTAACTGCTGTCCTGACTGGTACAGCTCTGTCTGTTGGTTATCTCATCTCCTCCAGCTAACTGCTGTCCTGACTGGTACAGCTCTGTTGGTTATCTCATCTCCTCTGCTAACTGCTGTCCTGACTTGGTACAGCTCTGTCGGTTATCCCATCTCCCGCTACACTGCTGTCTGACTGTCGCTCTGTTGTTACCATCTCCTCCAGCTAACTGCGTCCTGACTGGTACAGCTCTGTTGTTATCCCATCTCCTCCAGCTAACTTGCTGTCCTGACTGGTACAGCTCTGTTGGTTATCTCCTCTCCTCCAGCTAACTGCTGTCCTGACTAGTACAGCTCTGTTGTTATCTCATCTCCTCCAGCTAACTGCTGTCCTGACTGGTACAGCTCTGTTGGTTATCTCCTCTCTCCAGCTAACTGCTGTCCTGACTGGTACAGCTCTGTTGGTTATCCTCTCTCCTCTAGCTAACTGCTGCCTGACTGTACAGCTCTGTTGGTTATCTCCCGCATACTCTTCCGCTGGTAGCTCTGTCTGCTGTCCTCTGTACGTCTCTGTGGTTACTCCATCTCCTCAGCTAACTGCTGTCCTGACGGTACAGCTCTGCTGTTGGTTCTCTCCTCCAGCTAACTGCTGTCCTAGGACATGACAAGGATCTTTTAATGACTCCTGGAAGATTCCAGGACATTTTAGCACTATTAGTGTTGGCCTGTCTTATGTGATTACAGATGCATTAGCATATTGCTCTAAAATGTCTTGGCCTCCATGCTGAAGCTCAGCATTTGGAACAGTGCTGTTATTGGATTATTCTGCACTTACTTTCAGAGTTTTCAGTCTTCCCATTCTGTCTTCTGAATTCATTAGTTTTTTTGCCTAGACTCTCTTGGTACCTTTAAATTACAGTACCAATCAACAGTTTGGACACACCTACTCATTGGCTACTTTTAAAGAATCTGAAATATAAATATATTTTGATTTGTTTAACACTTTTTGGTTACTACATTATTCATGTGTTATTCATAGTGTTGATGTCTTCACTATTATTCTGCAATGTAGAAATGTCACGCCCTGGCCATAGAGAGGCTTTTATTCTCTATTTTGGTTAGGCCAGGGTGGGCATTCTAGTTTTTTATTTCTATGTTTTGTATTTCTATGTCTATGTATTCTATGACGGCCCTCAGTCCGGCGCCTCCAGCTACGGCCTCCAGTCCAGAGCCTCCAGCGACGGCCTCCAGTCCGGAGCCTCCAGCGACGGCCTCCAGTCCGGGCCGCACGAGGTCAGTCGGGGCGGCAGCGAGGTCCCCAGTCCGGGGCCTGCAGCGAGGTCCGGGATCGGCGACGAGGGTCCCCGCACAGAGGTGCCACCAAAGTGGGGGGAGCCAGAGGTGGAGCGGGTCTACGTCCCGCACCGGAGCCGCCGCCGTGAATAGATGCTCCCCCCTATAGAGTCAGGTTTTGCGGCCGGAGTCCGCACCTTTGGGGGGGGGGGGGGGTACTGTCACGCCCCAAAGGTTTTATTCTCTATTTTGGTTAGGCCAGGGTGTGACTAGGGTGGGCATTCCTAGTTTCTTTATTTTTATGATTGTATTTCTATGTTTTGGCCGGGTATGGTTCTCAATCAGGGACAGCTGTCTATCGTTGTCTCTGATTGGGAATCATAGTTAGGCAGCCCTTTTTTCCTTTGGTGTTTGTGGGTAGTTATCTTTGTTAGTGGCACTATAGCCCTGTTAAGCTTCACGGTTGTTTCTTCGTTTCTTGTTTTGTTGGCGACATTTACAATAATAAAAGAAAATGTATGCTCACCACGCTGCACCTTGGTCCGGTCATTTCCACCTAGACGACGGCCGTGACAAGAATATATATATATATATATATATCCAGTACCAGTCAAAAGTTTGAACACACCTACTGAGTCAAGGGTTTTTCTTCATTTTTACTATTATATATATATATATATATATTTAAAATGCTATGTTTTTCATAGAAACCATAATACATTACTTCATTAGATTTCTAATGGAAACTTCCAGTGAGTCATTGTGTCCTAAATTCAGCTGAAATATAGTAACTAGGTATGATAGGTCTCACTTGATGTGATTATGTCCCTGTTATGCAGGTATCACATCACAGTCCATGTCACTTCATAGTAGGGTTTGCACACTTTGGGGTATAATCAGAGGTGGAATCTTTCCGTGTGAATTAAAGGGAATATATGGTTTTTAACGGGAATATATGGGAATTAATGGAAATATATACAAATTAATGTTAATACTATTTAAATGTAGATGTTTTTTGCATTGGATATATTTACCATATCATATGGAGACAGAAACATAAACCTTTTACGTTGACATTATTGCAAATTATTAAATCCTTCCAATAGAAATAAAAATAGCAAATGAGTTACAAATTTAACTTTAATGAAATTAGTTGACTCGTCACATGGGRTGATTTCACTGAACAACAAAAGAAAGGGTCCCCAATGATCCATCACATCTCCCCAAAAAGTTTTCAATATACATCTGTAAAATTATAGTCTAGAAACTAAAGCTTTGGTTGTCTTCCTCTCGGGCTTCCATGTCTTCACCCTGGACTTCCTCAATGTCCACCTCTTGAACATCAGACTCTTTAAAAAATTTTTTTAACCAGGTAGGCTAGTTGAGAACAAGTTCTCATTTGCAACTGCGACCTGGCCAAGATAAAGCATAGCAAATCGACACATACAACAACACAGAGTTACACATGGAATAAACAAAACATACAGTAAATAATACAGTAGAAAAATTAGTCTATATACAAGGTGAGCAAATGAGGTGAGGGTAAAGGCAAAAAAGACCATGGTGGCGAGGTAAATACAATATAGCAAGTAAAACACTGGAATGGTAGATTTGCAGTGGAAAGAATGTGACAAAGTAGAAATAGAAATAATGGGTGCAAAGGAGCAAAATAAATAAATAAAATAAATACAGTAGGGGAAGGAGAAA
>NC_036848.1:30006155-30007534 GCF_002910315.2 Salvelinus sp. IW2-2015 | reverse complement strand
CTTGACTATATTTCCTATTCATTTTGCATCTCATTTCATTAATGTTTTCATGGAAAACAAGGACATTTCTAAGTGACCACAAACGTCTGAACGGTAGTGTATATATAGTGTGCACTTGAGCCCTGGTGAAAAGTAGGGCACTAAATGGGGGATAGAGTGCCATTTGGAATGCAGACATAGATACAGTATGTAATTAATCGGACCATTTCTTTCTGAGAAAGGACATGACTGGAAATTCAATTAGAATACATTACGTTCCGTTAATTTGTTTTTCTTCGTTTCACTAAATAGAACCGATCAGGTTGTGTAAAAAATGTATTTATTTTGATAGTAAAGAACATATGCCTATTTCTCTATTCATGGTTTCTCAAAGCAATCAAAAGCCTTTCTTGATGCATATGGATTGAACACTTTCAAGACTGCTCTGTAGCAGATCAATGGCAAAGCTACTGTCATTACTGTAATAATGTAGCAGAACCATCATATCAATGGGAAAGATACTGTCATTACTGTAATAATGTAGCAGGACCATCATATCAATGGGAAGGATACTGTCATTACTGTAATAATGTAGCAGAACCATCATATCAATGGGAAAGGTACTGTCATTACTGTAATAATGTAGCAGAACCATCAATGACCACTCAGACTGGTCCATGCCCAGGAAAGTGATATCACAACGTAAACCATCTACCTGCCTTCTAGATCCTATCCCCAGCACCTTCTTCAAAACAGTTTTTAATTGCATATCTGAAGAAGTGCAAGCTATTGTTAATCACTTCCTGTTCACCGGAACTTTCCCCACGGCACTAAAAACTGCTATGGTGAAACCCCTTCTGAGGAAAAGTCTAGATTCTTCAGCTTTTAATATGGCCGGGCGATATTATATCACAGTATTTTTAGTTTTTGAATAATAAAAGTTCTACATTTGCTTTATAAGTAGTTAGTGACCCCAGGGTGCTTTATGAGTAGTGAGTGATCCTAGGGTGCTTTATGAGTAGTGAGTGATCCCAGGGTGCTTTATGAGTAGTGAGTGTTCCCAGGGTGCTTTATGAGTAGTGAGTGATCCTAGGGTGGCAATACACACATTCTAAGTGATTTCAATGAGCCTCTCTCCATTCGGATTGCTTTATACTGTTCAATTCAAATTCAACACAAACTATTTTTCTGCATTTTCATCAATTCCTGCATTTCCTGCACTCATTTGAGATAATTTCCACATTGCCACGTAGGGCTGCACGATATGGTTAAACAATCTAGGCTTTATTTTTAACCAAATGTTTTACTTGTGATTACGGCAAAACCCTTGGGTGAACTGTTGGAATCATGGAAATAGAATGATTATTCAAATTCTATAGTTAGAATATTATAGAGGGCAC
>NC_036848.1:29993772-30005670 GCF_002910315.2 Salvelinus sp. IW2-2015 | reverse complement strand
AGAGAGAGAGCGGAGAGAGACGACTCAAGTAGCGAAGTAAACTATAAAAATTAACTTTACACACGGCGTATCACATTTAACAAACCAAACATTAAAATATTGTTATAGGTAGGAAGGTAAAGTAAAAACCCAAACCGCTCCGTGCATCAATACAAGTATATCGTAAAATGTGGTATACCGCCCAGCCCTTAGCAATTTTTGGCCAATCTACAACCTTCCATTTGTAAGCAAAATTCTGGAGAAATTGGTTTTCAAACAGCTAAATAATGTTTTAAGTGCCAACTGTATTTTTTGTTTTTTTAAGTAATCCAATCTGGTGTTCATGCCCACCACAGCACAGAGAGTTAAAGTGGTACATGATCTTAAAGCCAACACAGATGCCRAACAGCTTTCTGTCCTTGGACTCTTAGATTTAAGTGCTGCATTCAACACTGTTGACCATGATGTCCTTCTGGACAGACTGGAGAGGTGGGTTGGCCTCTCCGGTCCATTTCTTAGAGTTTTTTGTCATCCTTGGTGAACATAACTCAGAGAAAATACATATCACATGTGGCGTTCCACAAGGTTTGATTTTGGGTCCGGTACTGTTCAGTTTATATATGTTACCTCTTGGTAGTGGTTTCAGAAAGCACAGCGTTGATTTCCACTGCCACGCAGACGATACACGACATTACATTTGTCCCATCAGAGGATTTTAGCTCCACGGATAAATTATTAGACTGTATTAGTGATTTAAATACTTGGATGGCTCACAACTTCCTCCAGCTAAACCAAGACAAGACCAAGGTACTTATTGTTGGAGCCAAAGCACAGAGCTGGCTGCACATTTTTATTCACAGACAATAAAGATAAAACACCAGATAAAAAACCTAGTGGTTATTTTAGATTCTGAACAAAATTTTGAATCACACATTAGGAATGTGACCAAAATAGTTTTTTACCACCTGAGGAACATTGCCATGGTGCGGCTGTTTCTGATAGGCTGATACAGAGAGACTCAGCCATGCTGTTATTACAAGCATGCTTGACTACTGTAATGCTCTCCTGTCTGGTCTACCCAAGAAAGCCATTGGTCAACTGCAAAACATACAGAATGCTGCAGCGTGGGTACATTTACATTACATTTAAGTCATTTAGCAGACGCTCTTATCCAGAGCGACTTACAAATTGGAAAGTTCATACATATTCATCCTGGTCCCCCCGTGGGAATTGAACCCACAACCCTGGCGTTGGAAGCGCCATGCTCTACCAACTGAGCCACACGGGACCAGACTGGTACTGACCAAGACCAGACGGAGAGAACACATTACACCGGTTTAAAGGTCTCTGACTGACTGCCTGTGAGTTCTAGAATACATTTAAAGATTATTCTATTGCTTTTTAAATCAATCCGCAATTGTTCACCCCAATACATGTCAGACATGCTTTAAGTTATGTACCCAGTAGGTCCCTCAGGTCCTCTGGCCTTTTAATTATCCCAAAGCCTAGGACCAAGAGGCATGAAGAGACAGCCTTTAGTTATTATGCCCCCAGCCTCTGGAATAGCCTGCCAGAGAACCTGATGGGGGGCCACACATGCGGGACCTCAACCATTGAGACCAGCATGTCCAGAGATACAACCTCTCTTATCATCACCCAGTGCCTGGGCTTGCCTCCGCTCGTGTACCCGCGCCCCTCCAGTACCCCTGTCTGCACATTATTGCAGAATCTATTCTTTACCACGCCCATAAAATCTGCTCCTTTTAGTCTTTTGTCCCCAACCGTCTAGGCAGACCAGTTTTGATAGCCTTTAGCCGCACCCTCATGCCTACTACTTCCTCTGTTCCTTCGGTGATGTGGAGGTTAACCCAGCCCGCATGTCCCCATCACCCTCATTTGTTGACTTCTGCGATCGAAAAAGCACTTGGCCTCTATGCATGTCAACAGTCAGAAAGCCTCCTCCCTAAAGTTGCCTTACTCACCGCTTTAGCACACTCCCAATCCGGGATGTCCTTGCCGTGTCCGAATCTGGCTTAGGAAGGCCACCAAAAATCACTGAGATTTCCATACCCCAACTATAAACTTTCCGGCAAGATAGAACTGCCAAAGGGGAGGAGTTGCACATCTACATCAGAGATAGCCTGCCAAAGTCTGTATACGTTCCAGGTCTATGCCCAAACAGTTTCGAACTTCTAATTTAAAATTAATTCTCTCCAGAAATTAAGTCTCTCACTGGTTGCCGCCTGCTACCGACCCCCGCTCAGCTCCCCAGCTGTGGCCCTGGACCACCATCGTGAATTGATCGCTCCCCATCTAGCTTCAGATTTTCTGTTAGGTGACCTAAACTGGATATGCTTAACACCCGGCATCCTACAATCCAAGCTTGATTGCCCTTCAAACTCACACCAAAGCATCAAGGAATCTCCACCAGTACAACCCTAAATCATAAACATGGGCACCCTAATAGAACATATCCTTGACCAACCTGCCCTCCAAATACACCTCTGCTAGTCTTCAATCAAGATCTCAGCGATCACTGCCTCATTGGCCTGTAGCGCCACGCGTCTGCGGTCATAACGACCACACCCTCATCACTGTCAAAGCGCCCTTAAACACTTCTCCAGCCAGGCCGTTTCTAATCGATCTGGCCCGGTTACCCTGGAAAGGATATTGACCTCATCCCGTCAGTTGAGGATGCCGAGGTCATTCTTGTAAATGTTTACTTCCTCACCATATTAGACAAGCACTGCTCCGTTCAAAAAAGCAGAAACCCAAAAACAATATTAGCCTTGGTTCACTCCAGACCTGACTGCCCTCGACCAGCACAAAAACATCCTGTGGCGAACTCAATAGCATCGAAGAGTCCCCCGCGATAATGCAACTGTTCAGGAAGTCAGGAACCAATACCACGCAGTCAGTCCAGGAAAGCAAAGGCCAGCTTTTTTCAAGCAGAAATTCGCATCCTGTAGCTCTAACTCCAAAAAGTTCTGGGATACGGTAAAGTCCATGGAGAAACAAGAGCACCTCCTCCCAGCTGCCCACTGCACTGAGGCTAGTAACACGGTCACCAACCGAATAAAATCCGTGATAATCGAAGGACTTCAACAAGCATTTCTCAAGCTGAGCCGATGCCTTCTTCCTGGCGACTCCAACTTGGCCAAAGCCCCGCCCCCCCCGCGCCTACTCGCCCAAGCGCTCCCCAGCTTCGCCTTTACCCAAATCCAGATAGCTAGATGTTCTGAAAGAGCCTGGAAAACCTGAACCCATACAAATCAAGCTGGCTTGACAAATCTGGAACCCCCCTATTCTGAAACTGGTTCCAGCCGCCGATTTGTCGCACCCCCTAATTACCAGCCTGTTCAACTCTCCTTCGTATCATCTGAGACCCAAGGATGGGAAAGTGCCGCGGTCATCCCCTCTTCAAAGGGGGAGACACCCTGGACCCAAACTGTGACAGACCTAATCCATGCCTGCCCTGCCCTATCCTAAAGGTCTTACCGAAAAAGTCCAAGTCAACAAACAGCATCACGACCAATCTCGAATCCCACCGTACCTTCTCCCTGTGCAATCCGGTTTCCGAGCCGGTCACGGATGGCACCGCAGCCACGCTCAAGGTAGCTAAACGACATCATAACCGCCATCATAAAAGACATTACTGTGCAGCCGTCTTCATCGACCCTGGCCAAGGCCTTTCGACTCTGTCAATCACCATATTCTATCGGCAGACTTCAGTAGCCTCGTTTTTCTGAAATGACTTGCCTTGCTGGTTCCCAACTACTTTGCAGACAGAGTTCAGTTGTCAAAGCGGAGAGGGCATGTTGTCCGGTCCTCTTGGCGAGTCTTCTATGGGGGTACCACAGGGTTCTAATTCTCGGCCGACTCTTTTCTCTGTAACATCAATGATGTTCTGCTTGCTGCGGGCCATCCCTTGATCCACCTCTACGCAGACGAACACCATTCTATATACTTGCCGGCCCTTCCGTGGAACACTGTGCCTATCTTAAACCTCCAACGAGCTTCAAGGCCATACAACACTCCTATCCGTGCCTCTCAACTGCCCTCTTAAAACGCTAGTAAAAACCAAATGCATGTTTTCAACCGTTCGCTGCCTGCCACCCGCACGCACCGACTAGCATCACCACCCTGGACGGTTCCGACCTAGAATATGTGGACATCTATAAGTACCTAGGTGTGTCTGGCTAGACTGCCAAACTCTCCTTCCAGACTTCATATCAACATCTGCAATCCAAAATTCAAATCAAGAATCGGCTTTCAGTCCGCAACAAAGCCTTCCTTCACTCACGCCGCCCAAAACTTACCCTAGTAAAACTGGGGACTATCCTGCCGATCCTCGACTTCGGCTGTCATCTACAAAAAAATAGCTTCCAAGCACTCTACTCAGCAAACTGGATGCAGTTTATCACAGCTGCCATCGTTTTGTTACTAAAAGCACCTGATACGACCCACCCACTGCGACCTGTATGCCCTAGTCGGCGGCCCTCGCCTACCATGTTCGTCGTCAGACCCACTGGCTCCAGGTCATCTACAAGGCTATGGCTAGTAAAGTGCCGCCTTATCTCAGTTCCCACTGGTCACGATGGCTACACCCACCCGCAGCACTGCGCTCCCAGCAGGCTGTATCTCACTGATCATTCCCTAAAGCTAAAACCGGCATTTGACGCCTTTCCTTCCAGTTCTCTGCTGCCTGCGACTGAACGAATTGCAAAAATCTCGGAAGTTGAAGACTTTTACTCCCTCAACAACTTAAAAATCGTTGCTACCGAGCAGCTAAGCCGATCCGCTGCAGCTTGACATAGTCCATCTGTAAACTACCCACCCCAATTTACCACCTTCTCACTCCCCCATACTGCTTTTATTTATTACTTTTCATGCTACTTTTGCACACCCTAGTACCAATATCTGTCTTGCACGTGATCATCTGATGATTTATCCACATCCAGTTTAACTTCTGCCTAAATTGTAATTATTCGATTTATTGCCTACCCTCATGCCTTTTGCACACATTGTATATAGATTCTCCTTTTTTTCTACCCATGTTATTGACTTGTTTATGTGTTACCTCCATGTGCTAACTCTGTGTTGATCTGTTCACCCAGCTGCGATGCTTTATCTTGGCCAAGGTTCGCAGTTGCAAATTTGAGAACGTTGTTCTCAACTAGCCTACCTGTTAAAAATAAAGTGAAATAAAAAAATAAATTTTTAAAAAAAACCCACAAGATACTGCCTGAATGTAATTCAGACCACCACCAAGTACTGCTGAATGTAGTTAACTACCACCAAGAACTGCTGAATTGTAGTTCACACTACAGCCAAGATTACTGCTGAATGTAGTTCAACTACCACAACAGATACTGCTGAATGTAGTTCAACCAACCAAGAATACTGTCATAATGTAGTTCAACTACCACCAGATACTGCTTGAATGTAGTTCAACTACCCACCAAGATACTGCTGAATGTAGTTCAAACCACCAAGATACTGCATGAATGTAGTTCAACCACCAAGATACTGCGGAATGTAGTTTCAACCACCAAGATACTGCTGAATGTAGTTCAACTACCACCAAGAACTGCTGAAAATGTAGTTCAACTTAACCAAGATACTGCTGAATGTAGTTCAACCACCAAGATACTGCTGAATGTAGTTCAACACAAGATACTGCTGCCATGCGTAGTTCAACACCAAGAACTGCTACAATGTAGTTCAACTACCACCAAATACTGCGGAACTGTAGTTCAACGACCACCAAGAACTTGCTGAATGCGTAAGTTCAACTACCACCAAGATACTGCTGAATGTAGTTCAAACTACACCAAGATACTGTCGAAGTAGTTCAACCACCAAGATAGCTGCTGAATGTTAGTTCAATACCACCAAAGATACTGCCTGAAATGTAGTTTAACCACCAAGAATACTTGTGAATGTAAGTTCAACTACCACCAAGATACTGCATGAATGTAGTTCAACTACCAAGATCTGCTGAATGCTAGTTCAATTACCAAGATACCTGCTGAAGTAGGTCAACTACCACCAAGATACTGCTGAATGTAGTTCAACTACCAACAAGATTTACTGCTGAATGTCTAGTTCAACTACCAAGATACTGCTGAATGTAGTTTCCAACTACCACCAAAATACGCTGAATTGTAGTCAACTACCACCAAGCATACTGCTGAATGCGTAGTTTCAACTACCACCAAGATACTGCTAATGTAGTTCAACTACCAAGATAACTGCTGAATGTAGTTCAACTACCAAGATACTGCTGAAATGTAGTTCAACCACCAAATACTGCAAATTGATAGGTCAACTACCACCAAGATAACTGCTGAATGTAGTTCAAACTACCACCAAGATTACTGCCTGAATGTAGTCAACCACCAAGATACTGCGAATGTAGTTCAACCACCAAGATACCTGCTGAATGTAGTTCAACTACCACCAAGATACTGCTGAATTAGTTCAACTACCAGATACTGCGAATGGGAGTTCAAAACCACCCCCCAAAAGGATGTAAACTCCTGAATGTAGTTCAACCACCAAGATACTGCCCTGCATGTAGTTCAAACCACCAAGACTACTGCTGAATGTAGTTCAACTACCAACCAAGAACTGCGAATGTAGTGGCAACTACCACCAAGATACTGCTGAATGTAGTTCAATACCACCAAGATACTGCCTGAAATTTGTAGTTCAACTACCACCAAGATACTGCCTGAATGTAGTATAAACCACCAAATAGCTGCGAATGTTAGTTCAACTACCACCAAGATAAACTGTGAATGTTAAGTTCAACCACCAAGAGTACTGCTGAATGTAGTTCAACTGTACCACCGAAGATACTGCTGAATGTAGTTCAACTACCAAGATACTGCTGAATGTAGTTCAGACTATCCAAGATGTACTGCTGAATGTAGTTCAACTGACCACCAAAGATACTGCTGAATGTTAGTTCAACTACCACCAAGATACTGCTGAATGTAGTTTCAACTACCAAAGATACGCTGAATGTAGTTCAACTACCACCAAGATACTGCTGAATGTAGTTCAAACTACCACAACAGATACTGTCTGATGTAGTTCAACTACACCAAGATACTGCTGAATGTAGTTCAAACATTACCAAGAATACTGCTGAATGTAGTTCAACTACCAAGGAGATACTCTGAATGTAGTGTCAACCACCACCAAGATACTGCTGAATGTAGTTAACCAACCACCAAGATACTGCTGAATGCTAGTGTCAACTACCACCAAAGACTGACTGAATGTAGTTCAACCATAGATACTGCTGAATGTAGTTCAACCACACCAAGATACTGTCTGAATGTAGCACCACCAAGGATACTGCTGAATGTAAGTGCAACCACCACCAAGATACTGTCTGAATGTATTCAAACCACCACCAAAGATACTGCTGAATGTAGTGCACACTACCACCAAGATTACTGCCTGAATGTAGTTCAACCAGCCACCAAGATCTGTCTGAATGGAGTTCAACTTACCAAGATTTACCTGCTGAATGTAGTTCAACCACCCCCAAGATACTGCGTGAATGTAGTTCAACTACCAAGATACTGACTGAATTAGTTCACCACACCAAGATACTGCTGAATGTAATTCAACCCACCACCATAGGCTCCGCTGCCTTACTGACTGAATTGTAGTTCAACACCACCCGACAAGTCTACTGAAGCCTGTACAGTTCTGTGAGAGATCTAGCGTCAACCGTCACTCTCACCAATACTAAACTGTGTGCTGCCAACTTGGTAAAGTGCCTAGGAAACCCCGATCCTCAAGAGAGCTGACACAGACTCAGATTTTGTTAGCCTTTCACAATCCACTTTGCCTAATTCTCGGATAAAAAGACGAAGTTAACGTGCCAATGAGTCCCATGATAGTTGACCTCTAGGTGATTCTTCAACCTATACACACAACAAAGTCCCACTGTTAAGAACCACTGAAATGATTAGTGCCTTTATTGAACTCAATGACACTACGGCCGACCAAGATACTGCCCTCTGAATGTAGTTACAAGGTAACCCAAGCGGCCGGATAAACTAGGCCCTGGGCTCATGGGAAGACGATAACGGATCAAGCACTCTTCCAACTGATTAGATCTTATCTATCAACACTTGTTCAGCTGACCTATGTGTAGTTCCACAACATACTCCTACAAACCCAGCATTAGACTCGGACTGCCATGTGCCTCCGCCAGAATAGACTAGGAAATCCACATGATACCCACAGAAAGCTTCGTGCGACACTTACTGCAGCACACGATACATGACCTGAAGTGTAGTCACGGTCAGTCCCAGATATTTGTCTTGAGCTTGAACATGACCAAATTGAATAGCCCAGCGAGGCCAATCGCATGTAGTTCAAAACTAACGACGGCAAGAGTACGAAACATGTGAGAATGTAACATATGAATGAATGATTTACACTCCGTCTGAAACTTTACCCAATATATTGTTTCCAGAGAGCGAGTTTAAGCGTTCACAATGACAATAAAGGATTATTTGCGCAATACCCTCGACCTAAATTGATATTTAAGAGAACTTACAGCAGTGTAAATGCTATTTGTGGGCAGCAGTTGTCCTGCTCATTGTCTATATCACCTGTCTAAGTGATGCACACCACCCCCCACCCCGCCCCCCTAACGTGCCAGCACAAGACATCCCAACGTAGTGCCCACCCCCGACTCCACACCCATTTCCCAAATACTGCCTGAATGATATGTTTTGGTACCAAAACGTCTTATACAAAATTCAGTTAGTGTTCTATTCCGGTTCAAATATTGTTCTATTATAGATGTTTGAGTGCTTGAACCCCAGGCCAGTTGTTAGAAGGTGTGTGCTTGGTGTGGTGTGTTTAGATGTTGTGTTGGTGTGTCTGTATCTTAGTAGTTCATGATGTGTTGGTGTAGTGCTACCACAAACTACTTGCTGATAGATTGGTGTTGTAGGGTGTGTGTTCGTGTGTAGATCCACCAATATACTGCTGAATGTAGTTCAAATGTGCACCTGATAGTGATTTGTGTTGATGCTGTCTGAAATGTCTATGTTCTCAACACATATGTGCGGCGACTCCGCAGTGTCTGTGTGTAGGGCCGGTCATGTTGTCTGGAGCTGTGTAATGCTGTAAGAAGATTCCTTGTGTGGGTTACTGGGTTGTAATGTTGTAAGCTGACTCACCATGTGCTCTGAGTCTGCTGTAATGTTGCAATGAATTCCAGACTTTAGGTCCTGCTGGAGATGTAAGGTTGATCTGATCCCTGGTGTGGTTACTGGTGGTAATGTAACAGATAAAGTAATTTGTTATGTAAACCAGCCAACCAAGCAGCCTCCCATCCTAGAAATCAGCCATGCGCTACTGCCAACTGATGAAAAGCAATAGGACAGGCTTCCGACAGGCTGGTCACAAACCGGCATCATGCGGTCTCTCTCTCAACACCAGTGGCACCAAGAACTTACTCATTGGAGACTCGCAAGAACACCCAGTGGGACACTACATTTATAAAATAAGGGGCTATTGTTGGACGCAGAGCAGAGTGTTCAGTCTACTCAACCCAAAAGCACACCAAGTCTCATTACACAGCATCCCCTGAAGTCATTGTAGTGCCGTTCCTCACAAGAACACAGTCTCTTATCCACACTAGGTTAACCCCAGTCACACTTACACCAAACCCAGTTGCTCTTCACGACAGACCAGTCTCTCACACAGTCCCAGTGTCTCTCACATCACGCACCAGTTCTCATCCATCACCAGCACCCCTCACAGTGTGCTCACCTGACAAGAGTAATCCAGATTAAAGTCTCCGAGCTTGCTCACCACACTTCTACGCGCGTTCTCTCACACTCTGACCTTATCAAAGTCCTCCCGAATCAACCAAGAGCGCTCTCCGAGTCTCCCTCTACACACAGCCCTCAAGTCTCATCGCACAACCGAGTCCCAGTCTCTCACACAGACCCAGTCTCGTGCGCACGAAGGTCCCAATCGTGTCACACAGAGCAAGTCTGGCTCCAGAGCACAGAGTCGTACCGTCACACAAAACAGGTCCAGTCTCTCAACACAGAGAAGACAGGCTCCCAGTCTCTGCACACTCTCCGAGTCGTTCTCGAGCACAGAACAGACAGCGACCCAAGAGTCGAGACACACGAGGGTGGAGCAACACAGTCACTCAAACAGGCAGAGCACAGAAGATCAGTCGTCAGAGACACAGTCCCCAGTCTCTCACAGCAGAGAGCCAGTCTCATCGACATCAGGAGCCGAAGTCTCGTCACAACAGAGAGCACGAGAGTCTCTACAAGCTCACATCTGAGAATCAGTCGTCGTCCATGCGACACGACAGAGTCGCTCTCAGAGACGTCTGGCGGGCAACATGCGGAAAGTCCCAGTCTCCATCACCAGCAAAGCCCCAGTCTCGTCACAGCGGAGAGAGTCTGAAGAGGCAAGCTCCTCACTTCGATCTTCCTCCACTACTGAAGCCAGCGTCACTCTCCCTACACACTACTCCAGCTCCCTCATCCCACCCCCACCTGCTCCACCAGTCTCTCCCCTCCTATCTCACAACCACACAGCGCACCCCCTCTCCTCCACACCAGAGTCCCTCCTCACCACCCATCCTCAGTCCTCCTCGCACTCACCATATTCCCCACGTCTCGCTACACCTCCTAGCAGCGTCCTCTCACACCTCCTTACGCTTCCCAGTCTCCTCACACCGCGCCCAGTACTTCCATCACTCAGAGTCCCAGTCTCTCACCAACCCATCCTCACGACGCCCAGCCCACTCTCACACAATCCCGTCTCTCACAACAGAGCCACGCTTCCTCTCTCACACAGAAGCCTAGCTCTTCATCACCATCCCAGTCTCTACACACTCCACACAGAGCCAGTCTCTCAAACCGACACGTCCCCTAGTCCTCTCTCACCACGCACCCACTGCTCTCACTCAGTCCCAGCTACCAAGCGTCTCTCACACAGCCCACGTCCTCACACAGAGCCCAGTCTCCACCACCAGCCCAGTCTCTCACCCAGAGCCAGTCTCGTCACACAGTACCCAGTCTCTCACACCACCCCAGTTCCACACAGATGCCAGTCTTCACACAGAGCCAAGGCTCTCACACAGCCCAGTCTCTCACACAGCCCAGTCTCTCACACATCCCAGTCTCTCACACAGAACCCATGTCTGCGTCACACAGTCCCAGTCTCTCACACACCCAGTGCTCTCAGCACAGCACCCAGTCTCACACAGTCCCAGGTCTACACACAGAGCCAGCTGCAGTCACACACGGAGCACCACAGATGCTCGTACCACAGCGAGCCTGAGGACGCCAAGGTGCTACGTCAGCAGAGCCGTCTCTCACACATTAGCCAGTCTCTCACACAAGCCAGTCTCTCACTACAGAGGCCTAGTCTTCTTCTCACACAGAGCCAGTCATCTTCACACAGTCCAGTCTCTCACACAGAGCCAGTCTCTCACACATCCCCAGTCTCTCCACACAGTCCCAGTCTCTCACACAGTCCCAGTCACTGTCATCACCATTAATGGGAGGCTCTGTGAAAACTATGTGCTGCATCCTAAATGCACCCTTTTCCCTATATAGGCACTACTTTAGACTTAGGGTGCTATTTGGGACTCTCACTCATTCATTCATCATTCAACCAATCATTCATGGGTGGCAGGTAGCGACTGTGTACCCGTGGAACTATAACCAAAATGGTTTGCTAGATTGAATCCCCGACTGACAAGGTTTAAAACAAATCCGGTTGTTCTGCCCCTGAAACACAGCAGTTAAACCCACTTTCTATGACGTCATTAGAAAAAACAAATCTGTCTAACTGACTTGCCAAGTTAAATAAAGGTTAAAACAATGCATACATTCTCTACCAGTG
>NC_036848.1:29981372-29993747 GCF_002910315.2 Salvelinus sp. IW2-2015 | reverse complement strand
CTGAAATCGTGGATCAAAAAAAAATCTTAGGAAATTGCACGTATTCTTTGTTTCCTTTTATTAGAAAGTACAGGGTGGCAGGAATATGTGTGCTGGTGGTTGTATGGAGGTAAGTAGAGTAGATGGTTTTGTGTTTAGTGGAGTTTAGTGATATTGTATCTAGACATGTGTCGTTATGGTTGCTGAAAGATTGAGTTCTCAATCAAGACAGCATGTCATTTAATATATGTTCATCTGATTGGGTGGAGTCCAGTAGTATTGTGAAGTAACATAGCCATTAAAGGCACTAGGTGGTGGTTTGTGGGGTTTGTTGTCTCTATGTCGTATTGTATTCTCAGTTATTGTTGAGTAGTGAGGTTGCACTTAGTTCATAGTCTTAGTCTCATTCTGTCTTATAGCTTCTATACGAGGTAGCTGAGTTTGTTTTTGATTCAATATAATTTGTTCGTGATGTGTTCGTGTGATGTTTTACATTATATATAGTAGATGCACTGATACTGGTTATTATTTTATGGTTCATCGACCTACGTCATTACATTTTCTAGAGGGTCCTCCAGCATAAGTTTCAATATGATCAATGATGAAGTAGTCGATACGTGATCGTGACCAAAGAAATAAAACATATTTGTAGTGTTTGCTTCTTCTCAGGGATGACGTTTTAGTTGCTCAGCTTTGTAGTTATCTTTTATTGTTGTTTATATCTTATGTTTGTTAGTAAATATTTCAGCTTCTTATATTCATTGTTTTACAGGTTATTCTTTTCTTCCTGTGAAGGACATTGCGTTGTATTCCATGTCTGAAATGTGCTGTATAAATAAAAGTTTGATTTGAGATGTGTGTCTCAAATGAACACCCTACTCTCTAAATAAAAAAATAATAGATATGTACTACCTGAATATCGACTGTAGAGCTATTTATTGTTTAATGTTTGTATTAATGTATAACCTTTTACTTTAACCAAGGGGCAAGTCAGTTTAACAAAATGTGTATTTAGCTTCTAATGTAACGGCCTAACACCTTGGCAAACCCTCCCCTCGCGTATACCGCGTGGACAAACGCAGTACTTATTAGGGTACTCAAGTGTGCGTTACCTAGCGTAGCTCTATTGGACCTATTATCAGGGTGACTAGATCGACTCAGTAGTCCGGTTGATTGATATATGATGTTCCAATTGGAATCAGATATCCAGCGAATGTTCTAGTAGTGATGTCCGCCTCAATTGCACTGCGCAGATTAGCGCATAATATAATGCATGGTTAACCGCAGAGTTAGTGTATATATAATGCACCCCTCAGGAGCCGTCTGCTAAGTGGGTGTGTAGTTGGATTCAGAGTACGAGCTGTGAGCCTAGTTTAAGAAGTATGCTGCTCAGAAATAGCTAGAGTAGTTGCACTACTCGTAGTAAGGTATAAATAATAAGGTTAGTATAGTATATAGTGAGGTGTGGTCATTGGTGATACGGATCAGGATAATAGATAGCTCGTCAAGTAATTAATAATACTCACATGTCTATGATTGGGTTACAGTAGAATGTATGCGTGCTACTCTCATATAGTCGAGACAGGTGATTGATGCTATTTTTACGTTACAGATCAAATTTCATAATCTATCCCATAAGAGCTACTATTGGGTAGTTAGTGAGTGTTATGAATCATTTATAACTCAAGGTCAGCTAGGTGAGCTAGGTCTATTTGTTCATGTTTAATAAGTCACTGTAATTTTTCCAATATACCTTCTCAGTCGATAGTTGTCTTATCTATCTCTTCATAACTATCAAGGGGTTGATTACAGTTCAGTTTGATGTGCTGGTGGGACTAGAAGGGACATGCATCTCTGAGAGTAAAAACAATTGGATGCCACAACTTTTAGATGACGAGAGAAAACACTGTTGGTGAAAATACCTGCACTTCAGCAAATGCCGCATACTGGGRAAAAAAAGTAMATTTCCTATTTATTTTCCTTGTTTAGTCCAGTTCTACCACTTTGCTCAAAGTGTGAGACAAACATGCACAATGTAATAGTATGTCTCCTTTAGACGGCACTTCACTAAAGGCCTCTTCTGCTGACACGACTCAATGTGCTAGACATTTAGCTGTAGCCTGTCGTCATGTGACCACAGACTTCACATGATTACTGGCTACGGCTAAATGTATGGAACAGTGGGGCGTGTCCCATCGCACCAGGTGTGTGTGTTGTTAGTATTCTTAATGGGAGTTCTATGTGTAACGGATGTGAAATGGCTAGCTAGTTAGCGGTGGTGCGCGCTACCAGCCTTTCGGTCGGTTACGTCACTTGCTCTGAAACCTAGAAGTAGTGGTTCCCCTTGCTCTGCAAGGGCCGAGGCTTTTGTGGAGCGACGGGTAACGACGCTTCGTGGGTGACTGTTGTTGATGTGTGCAGAGGGTCCCTGGTTCGCGCCCGTGTCGGGGCGAGGGGACGGTCTAAAGTTATACTGTTACATATGGACAGGGCAGACTGTGTTGACAGAGACTGGCCGGCTTCACCCGCATGTATATTCAGCCAGGTGTACTCTACACTACTTTCAAAATCCTAACACGGCTGAGCCTCTCTCATTAAAACCACCGTCTTTCCTGTCAGTTGGTTGTCTTGCCAACGCAGTGATGCGGCACACTTAACGATGTGGCGCAGACGGTAGGTCACACACTACAACGTTGTTCACTTGGTCATGAGGATTCTCCACACCACGCTGTCTCGCCAAAACAATGATGTGATGATGTGATTAGATTTTTAACGCAGCTTCGAGCTGTGGCTCAAAACAGCCTCCTAAACGGTTTTCAGTCAGACATTCACACTTGCCATACAGAGTTTGAAATGTTTAGCCAACTTTTTTGAATTAAATAACATTGCTTGTACACTTCAGAGCACAAGGGAATGCTGGGAGTGCTCAAAGGCGAGATCATTAGCCGTCAGATAGCGTCTCTGACCCGCTCACATTAAACGAGCGTCGTGACGACCGCGCGCCCAGAGTAGACAACGACATGTGGATTTTGTCTCCGATCTCAAAAACTTTTTCTGGGACAGCTAAATCTTGTTATTCACTTATCACTTAATGTGATAGTACAGGGGTAAGGCCTCTACCTGTGGCCATTACAGCTCAACTATGACGGGCCCTGAAGGCCTGCTCTACCTTCTGTGGTCTTGAATTAAATACGACTTGTCCCGACTTTTCTAGATATTTTAATGTTGTTTAAATGTGTATCGTTGCTCTCCATATTGCTACCAAGTTTACTGTTCTATAATTATTGATTTTAAATGGTGTATTTATTTTGAGTGCTTACCACCTTGTGGACGTTCCGGTTTTCAGGGGAAATGGGAAAAGAGAGACTGGGATGTTCAGGTTTTCAGGGGAAAGTTGGAAAGAGGAGACTGTGGATATTCGTTTCAGGGGAAATTGAAGAGAGACTGGTGGGTTTTTTTCAGGCGGAAATGGAAAGAGAGACTGTGGATGTTTTGTTTCTGGGGAATGGAAAGAGAGACTGTTGATGTCTGGTTTCAGGGAAAGGAAAGAGAGACTGGTGATGTTCTGGTTTCAGGAAATGGAAAGAGAAGCTGGGATTGTCTGGCTTTCGGAGAATTGAAAGAGAGACTGTGATGTTCTGGGTTTCGAGAAATGGAAAAGAGAGACTGGATGTTTGGTTTTGGGAGAATGGAAAGAGAGACTGTGATTCTGGTTTTCATGGAAATGGAAAGAGAGACTGGTGTTCTGGTTTTCAGGGAATGGAAAGAGAGACTGTGGCTTTGGTTGTTCAGAGAAATGAAAGAAGACTATGTTCTGGTTTCAGGGAAATGAAAGAGAGACGTGGAGTCTGTTTTCAGGGAAATGGAAAGAGAGACGCTTTCTGGTTTTCAGGGAAATGGAAAGAGAGACTGGATGTTCTGGTTTCAGGGGAAATGGAAGAGAGAACTGTGGATGTTCTGGTTTTCAGGGGGAATGAAAGAGAGACTGTGATGTTCTGTTTTCAGGGAAATGGAAAAGAAGACTTGGATGTTCGGTTTCAGGAAATGGAAAGAGAGAGTGGGTGTCTGGTTTCAGGGAAATGGAAAGAGAGACTGTGGGTGTTCTGGTTTTCAGGAAATGGAAAGAGAGACTGTGGATGTTCTGGTTTTCATGGGAAATGGAAAGAGAGACTGTGGATGTCTGGTTTCATGGGAAGGAAAGAGAGACTGTGGATGTCTGGTTTTCAGGGGAAATGGAAAGAGAGACTGGATGTTTGTTTTCAGGATAATGAAAGAGAGACTGAGGATTTTGGTTCAGAGAAATGAAAGAGGACTGTGGATGTCTGGTTTTCAGGAAAATGGAAGAGAGACTGTGACATTGTGGTTTCAGAGGAAATGGAAAGAGAGACTGTGGATGTTCTGGTTTTCAGGGAAATGGAAAGAGGAGACTGTGGATGTTCTGGTTTTTCAGAGAAATGAAAGAGAGACTGTGGATGTTCTGGTTTTCAGAGGAATGGAAAAGAGAGACTGTGGATGTTCTGGTTTTCAGAGGGAATGAAAGAGAGACTGTGATGTTCTGTTTTCAGGGGAAATGGAAAGAGAGACTGTGATGTTCTGGTTCAGGGAAATGAAAGAGAGACTGTGGAGTTCTGGTTTTCAGAGGAAATGAAAGAGAGACTGAGGATGTTCTTTTTCAGAGGAAATGGAAAGAGAGACTGTGGATGTTCTGGTTTCAGGGAAATGAGAAGAGAGACGTGGGTGTTCTGTTTCAGGGGAAATGAAAGAGAGACTGTGGTTTTCTGGTTTCAGGGAAATGGAAAGAGTAGACTGTGGGTGTTCTGGTTCAGGGGAATGGAAAGAGAGACTGTGAGTGTTCTGGTTTATCAGGAGAAATTGGAAAGAAGACTGTG
Source organism: Salvelinus sp. IW2-2015 (assembly GCF_002910315.2). NCBI lineage: Eukaryota > Metazoa > Chordata > Actinopteri > Salmoniformes > Salmonidae > Salvelinus > Salvelinus sp. IW2-2015. The sequence goes on along the minus strand of NC_036848.1, from coordinate 29,988,879 downwards.
GACTGTCTGGTTTTTCAGAGAAATGAGAAGAGACTGAGGATGTTTGGTTTTCAGAGAAATGAAAGAGAGATGTGGATGTTTGGTTTTCAGGGGAAATGGAGAGAGACTGTGCGTGTTCTGGTTTTCAGGGAAATGGAAAGAAGACTGTGGTGATTTCTGGTTTTCAGGGAAACTGGAAAGAGAGACTGTGGGTGTTCTGGTTTTCAGGGGAAATGGAAAGAGAGACTGTGAATGTTCTGGTTTTCAGGGGAAATGGAAAGAGAGACTATGACGTGCTTTTGGACGTTAACAAGGTGACACTCCATCACTCCTCCACATTTACTGAATTGGTTGAACAGTGCAGAAGAGAACCTCCGACGTGATGCTTGGCATTCAGGCCAAAGTGTTCAATCTTGGTTTCATCAGACCAGAGAATCTTGTTTCTCATGGTCTGAGAGTCCTTTAGGTGCATTTTGGGAAASTCCAAGAGGGCTGTCATGTGCCTTTTACTGAGGAGTGGCTTCTGTCTGGCCACTCTACCATAGAGGCCTGATTTGTGGAGTGCTGCAGAGATGGATGTCCTTCTGTAAGGTTCTCCCATCTCCACAGAGGAACTCTGGAGATCTGTCAGATTGACCATCAGTTTCTTGGTCACCTCCCTGACCAAGGCCCTTCCCCCACGATTGCTCAGTCCGGACGGCCAGCTCTAGGAAGAGTCTTGGTGGTTCCAAACGTCTTCCATGTAAGAATGATGGCGGCCACTGTGTTCTTGGGGACCTTCAATGCTGCAGACATTTGTTGGTACCCTTCCCCAGATCTGTGCCTTGACACAATCCTGTCTCTGAGCTCTACGGACAATTCCTTCCACCTCATGGCTTGGTTTTTGCTCTGACATGCATTGTCAACTGTGGGACCTTATATAGACAGGTGTGTGCCTTTCCAAATCATGTACAATCAATTGAATTTACCACAGATGGACTCCAATCAAGTTGTAGAAACATCTCAAGGATGACCAATGGAAACATGATGCACCTGAGCTCAATTTTGGGTCTCATAGTCAAGGGTCTGAATACTTATGTAAATAAGGTATCTGTTTTTTATTTTTAATAAACTTGCAAAAAAAATCTAAAAACCTGTTTTCGCTTTGTCATTATGGGGTATTGTGTTTAGATTGATGAGGAAAATGTTTTATTTAATACATTTTAGAATAAGGCTGTAACGTTACAAAATGTGGGGAGAAAGCAAGGGGTCTGAATACTTCCCGAATGCACTATATATGTGCTACTGAAATTGTGTATGGTTATATTATGTAAGAACAATGGTGCAACACAAATAAAATAATATTATTTTATTACAAATGTGTTTTCCCGAATTATGATTATTATTACTATTAACATGTAAACSACCGTTCAAAAGTTTGGGGTCACTTAGAAATGTCCTTGTTTTTAAAAGAAAAGCACATTTTTTGTCCATTAAAAAACATAAAATTGATCAGAAATACAGTGTAGACATTGTTAATGTTGTAAATGACAATTGTAGCTGGAAACAGCTGATTTATGGAATATCTACATAGGCGTACAGAGGCCCATTATCAGCAACCATCACTCCTGTGTTCCACTGGCACGTTGTGTTAGCTAATCCAAGTTTATCATTTTAAGAGGCTAACTGATCATTAGAAAACCCTTTTGCAATGATGTTAGCACAGCTGAAAACTGTTTGAAGAAGCAATAAAACTGGCCTTCTTTAGACTAGTTGAGTATCTGGAGCATCGATCACTTTTTGGGGTTCGATTACAGGCTCAATGGCCAGAAACCAAAGACTTTCTTCTGAAACTGATCAGTCTATTCTTGTTCTGAGAAATGAAGGCTATTCCAATGAAAAACTGCCAAGAAAGCTGAAGATCTGTACAACGCTGTGTTACTCCCTACAGAACAGAGCAAACTGTCTCTTAACCAGAATGAAACGAGTGGACAGGCCCGGTGCACAACTGAGCAAGAGGAACATTAGAGTACAGATCTAGTTTGAGAACAGATCGCTCACAAGTCCTCAACTGGCAGCTTCATTAAAATAGTACCGCAAAACACAAGTCTCAACGATCAACAGTGAAGGGCACTCCGGGATGCTGGCCTTCGCAGATCTCCGTAGCCGCAAGGAGAGCATCCATGCTGCTTCTGGCAGAGATCCTGTCAGTTCACGTCAGTGAAGAGGCACTCCGGGCTGGCCTCTCTAGGCGGATCTCTGTCCAGTGTCTGTGCTTTTTGCCCTCTTAATCTTTTCTTTTTATTGGAGTCTGAGATTGGCTTTTTTGCAATCTGGCCTAGACGCAGCATCGGAGTCCTCTTCACTGTTGACGTTGAGACTGGTGTTTTGCGGGTACTATTTAATGCAAGCTGCCAGTTGAGGACTGTGAGGCTTGTCTTTCAAAGGACAGTATCTGAAGCTGACCAGAGCAGTGAAATACCTCCTCTCCATCTGAGAGGATATGCAGGGTTTAATAGAAAATAAAACCAGGAGCTGCCTTCCTCCCCAAAATGTGAAAAGCTAGGTGTTCCTGACTCAAAAGGAAAAGATTGGGAAGTAGGTTATGGCTATTCGTGAGCAATGTGAGTAAGTAGGCCAGTCCAATACAGTTGACATCCAGAGAGATGATTAACCTGGAGGCTTGCCTAAAAGTTTTGGAATTGTGCAAGAAGCCAAAACGTTGGTTTTGTTTACCCAATAAATGACTGGGAGTTCATATATATATAATATAATATAATATATACATCGTACCAGTCAAAGTTTTGGACACACCTACTCATTCAAGGTTTTTCTTTATTTTACTATTTTTCTACATTGTAGAATAATAGTGAAGAATGAACAACTATGAATAAACGGTAAGGATCATGTGTAAAAAAAGTGTTAAACAAATCAAAGTATATTTTATATTTTATATTCTTCAAAGTAGCGACCCCTTGCCTTGAGACAGCTTTGCAAAAAACTCAGTGCATAATGTAGTTTAATTTTATTAAAACACAGGGTGTGTCTATATATAGAAAACCACCACGTTTGAACATTTCAAACCACTCCCTACAGCCCTGTCAATGTGAATGGGGCGTGTTCGGCCCTCAGTTTTCTTGTAGTCTACTATCATCTGCCTTTGTCTTCCTGACGTTGACTGAAGATTTTTTGTCTCTGACCGCCCCTGATAGGCTCTCTCATTTGACATTGGCTACCAGCTTCATGTCGTCAGCAAACATATGATGTTGGAGTCATACCCGCCACATGAAAAGGGATACAGGAGAGGGACTATGACGCACCCTGAGGGGCCCCCCTGTTGAGGGTCAGCTTGGCGGCTGTGGTGGCCTCACCACTGGAGGCGGACCCGTCAGGAGTCCAGGATCCAGTGCCAAATGCTGATTTGGAATTTAGTTTCAGTTTGATTGAGATTTTTTTAAGAACAGGCATGATCAGCATTCCCATGCAAAGGAAATTGTTTGCAACCAAGGACAAACCATTTTTACACACTACCGCTTCATCACTTGGCGGTCACCGTTCTGTGAGCTTGTGTGGCCTACCCTTCACTTAGAGCCGTTGTTGCTGCTAGAATTTACCACTTCACAACAACAGCACTTACAGTTGACCGGGAGCTCTAGCAGGGCAGAAATTTTGACGAACTGACTTGTTGGAAAGGTGGATCCTATGACGGTGCACATTGAAAGTCACTGAGCTCTTCAGTACGGTTTATTCTACTGTCAATGTTTGTCGAATCCACTAATTTGAGGGGTGTAAAAAAGTATAATATTCTACTATACTACACTTGTTTCGATAGATGTGGACACTACCGCAAATGTGTGGGATTTGAAGGGATATTATATATATATATATATACACATCCAGTTGAAGTCGGAAGTTTACATAACCTTAAGCCGGATATATTTACTCAGTTTTTCACAATTCCTGACATTCAATGCTAGTTAAAAGTCCCCTGTTTAGGTCAGTTCGGAATACCACTATATTTTAAGAATGTGAATGTCAGAATAATGTAGAGAGAATAATTTATTTTAAGTTTTTTCTTTCATCACATTCCAGTGGGTCAAGAAGTTTAATACCTCAGTTAGTATTTTTTAGCATTGTGTTTAAATTATGGAACTTGGGTCAAAAGAGTTCAGGTAGCCTTCCACAAGCTTCCACAATAAGTTGGGTGAATTTTGGCCCATTCCTCCTGACAGAGCTGGTGTAACTGAGTCAGGTTTGTAGGCCTCCTTGCTCCACACGCTTTTCAGTTCTGCACACAATGTGCTATAGATTGAGGTCAGAGCTTCATGATGCGCACTCCAATACTTTGACTTTTGTTGTCCTTAAGCCACAACATTTGGAAGTATGCTTGGGGTCATTGTCCATTTGGAGACCCATTTGCGACCAACCTTTAACTTCCTGACTGAGGTCTTGAGATGTTGTATCAAATATATCCACATAATTCTTTCCTCGTGATGTCATCTATTTTGTGAAGTGCACAGTCCTCTCTGCAGCAAGCACCCCCACAAATGATGCTGGCCACTCCGTTGCTTTACGATTGGGATGGTGTTCTTTTCGCTTGCCAAGCCCCCTTTTTTCTCCAAACATAACGATGGTCATTATGGCCAAACAGTTATATTTTGTTTTCATCACCAGAGGAAATTTCTCCAAAAAGTACGATCTTTGTCCCATGTGCAGTTGCAACCCGTTGTCTGGTTTATGGCGGTTTAGGAGCAAGTGGCTTCTTCCTTGCTGAGCGGCCTTTCAGGTTATGTAAATATAGGACTCGTTTTACTTGCGATATAGATACTTTTGTTTACGTTTCCTCCAGAAGTCTTCACATGGTCCTTGCTGTTGTTCTGGGATTGATTTGCTTTCGCACCAAAGTACGTTATCTTTAGGAGACAGAACGTGTCTCCTTCCTGAGCGGTATGATGGCTGGTGGTCCCATGGTGTTTAACTTGCGTACTATTGTTGTACAGATGAACGTGGGTACTTCAGGCGTTTGGAAATTGCTCCCAATGATGAACCAGACTTGTGGAGGTCTACAATTTTTTTTCTGAGGGCTTGCTGATTTCTTTTGTTTCCCATGATGGTCAAGCAAAGAGGCACTGAGTTTGAAGGAAGGCCTTGAAATACATCCACAGGTAACACCTCAATTGCCTTAAATGATGTCAATTCAACTATCAGAAGCTTCTAAAGCCATGACATCCTTTTCTGGAATTCTCCACGCTGTTTAAAGGCACGGTCAACTAAGTGTATGTACTTCTGACCCAACTGGAATTGTGATACAGTGAATTAAAGTGAAATAATCTGTCTGTAAACAATTGTTGGAATATTACTTGTGTTGCACAAGTAGATGTCGTAAAGACTTTGCCAAAAACTATAAGTTGTTAACCAAGAAATTGGTGGAGTGGTTGAAACAGAGTTTTAATGACTCCAACCTAAGTGTATGTACCTTCCGACTTCAACTGTATATTTTATATATATAAATTCTTTATAAGCCAGAAGCTTAGACCTAACCCCAGAGAGATAAGAGAGAGATTTGCTGGGTGCACGTGCTACGACATGCAATGAATTTATTTATGTCAGAGGCTACTGCCATCCGCTATTCAGATATACAGTTGGAGGCTATTCGTTCATTTTAATATCAGACTATTTTGTATAAAGATAATTATTAATAGTGTTACATTATAGGAGTAACTCTGGTAGGCCTGAAACATACTTCCCACCTGAACTTCAACTATTGGATGGAGCGTCATAGCGGACTGCTTCATATCATAGGCCCTAATATAGCCACACCCATACCAAACCTTCACAAACATTTCTAAACTTTATTAGGGTAATATAAAAAATAAGTCAAGCCGAAGAGCAAAAACAACGGGAAAACAACACCCTTCCCTGTGCCCAATAAAAACGACACAACCTCCCCAAAAGAACAACAACTTTGACAACCCTCCCTTATTATGGGATCACCCCACCCAGTAACTTTCGATCTGTCCTAACTTCAAGCTAACCCGTATTACCTTTATTGCATCATACATAGCGTTCCATTAGATTAGAATACTGGTTAGTAGCCAACCGTAGACCTAATCATCGTCATTACAGGACGAAGGAAATTCCATTGTCATATAACGATACATCAATTCCATTAACTTGACATTTACAGTGATGGGGCGGAGGGAAGGTTAGGCGGTTGGTTACAATGGATCTCTCTACTCGCCCAGTGTGGCTAGAGCAGTCCGCCATGCCTGCGCTGCGCTTCTAGAACCCGATTTGTTTCTCTTTGACTTTTCGCATTGTATTGGTAGAGGAGCTGCTTTCCTGGTGTATTGTCCGCCTCTTCTCCTCTCTCTCTCTAGCAGGTTTTCTCATTTTCCAAAGTTAAATTATCAAGTCTGTGAGCTCTCACGGACGGTGGGTGCTTGCGCCGCGGCGAGGTTGCGTTGCTTGCGTCGAAAGCGAGCCGGAACAGAACAGAACGGAGCGACGTCGGTTTATGTCACATAACCGGGGGCTTCCTCCTCTTCTGTTCGATCCAAGTTGTTTCTTAACTTCGTTTTCGACTGCTTGTTTCAAGATGACAGAAGAAAAGATTGTTGGGCATAATAAAGCTGGTAGGTGCCTCCAACCCCTCCCATCGCCTGTCTCAGTGAGTGTCGTCGGTGTCAGGTTTTATTCTGCAGCGCTTGGTGGGGATAGCGATCATTTAACTGGGAGAAGACAGTAGGCTACTGTTTCTTAGTTATGGGAAATCACTACATAACATTCTCCTATTTGGGTTCAGTCTTTCACTTTGTGAGAGAGGGATCTGCATCAGTGAAAAGAGTTGAGAGAAATTCAGAAATATATATATATATATATATGTCAGAGATATACTGGCTTTTATTGAAATAATCTAAACGGAATGCAATTATAACTTTAAATAGAATCGAATATAAACTTATCTTCTATTTTTATTCCATTATATTCTATTGTAAATAGCTTTGTAGGTTCCGCTGGATCAGTGTTTGTTTTACAATCGAAGGATGTGTTGATCGGGTTGTTGTGGTGACTGGCTGCGGTCGGTATATTGAGCCATAGCCTACCGTAGCCTATAGCCTATTAATGAAACAACAATCGCAATGGCACGTGTATGCTATGTGGGTAATGATTTGTGCCATTGCGCGTAAGGCCTGTCATTCGATTAACAGTGGCAATTATGGATTGTCATTCATAATGATCAACTAGAATATAATGATCAATGGTCAATAGCTAGCTGTTTATCACCCCGTGCCTTTGGAATGTGGGGTTGGTCATGATTGTGCCATTTAGTGGACAATAGCCTGTTGTCCTGATGGAAGCATATGCTAACGGTTAGCTCAAAGGCCGGCAGATGGCGCGTGTTGAGGGGTGTCTTTATATGTATGCAGCCGTCGATACATTCGTATCTCTCGTAACGTGTGTGTGGTACTAAAACATTCTCCATTCGGGCTGCATAGGCTTCGATTTCCTCCTTAACTTTATTTAACGTTGAGAAGAAAAAAAGAGG
>NC_036848.1:29969138-29981347 GCF_002910315.2 Salvelinus sp. IW2-2015 | reverse complement strand
TCAGTCTCAAACATCTAAACAGTGAAGAGGACCAAACTGCCGGGATGCTGGCCTTCTAGGCGGGTGTCCTCTGTCCAGTGTCTGTGTTCTTTTTGCCCATCTTAATCTTTTCTTTTTTATTGGGGAGTCTGAATATGGCTTTTTTTGCAACTCTGCCTATAAGCCAGCATCCCGGAGTCTCCTCTTCACTGTTGACGTTGAGACTGGTGTTTTGCGGGTACTATTTAATGCAAGCTGCCAGTTGAGGACTTGTGAGGTTGTCGTTTTTTCAAAGGACAGTATCTGAAGCTGACCAGAGCAGTGACCCATACCCCTTCCCTCACATCCCGAGGACCACCCAGCGCTACTCCATCTGAGCGGATATGCAGGGTTTATAGAAAATAAAACCAGGAGCTGCCTTCTGCCCCAAAATGTGACAAGCTGGTGTTCCTGACTCAAAAACGGAAAAGATTGGGGAAGTAGGTTATGGCTATTCAGTGAGCTATGTGAGTAAGTAGGCCAGTCCAATACAGTTGACATCCAGAGAGATGATTAACCTATTATGCAGGCTGCTAAAGGTTTGGAATTGTGCAAGAAGCCAAAACGTTGGTGTTTTACCCAATAAATGACTGGGAGTTTATATATATATATATATATATATATATATATACATACAGTACCAGTCAAAAGTTTGGACACACCTACTCATTCAAGGTTTTTCTTTATTTCTACTATTTTCTACATTGTAGAATAATAGTGAAGACATCAAAACTATGAAATAACCCGTAAGGAGTCATGTAGTAAACAAAAAAGTGTTAAACAAATCAAAGTATATTTTATATTTTATATTCTTCAAAGTAGCGACCCCTTGCCTTGATGACAGCTTTGCACACAAACTCAGTGCATAATGTAGTTTATTTTATTAAAACACAGGGTGTGTCTATATATAGAAAACCACGTTTGAACATTTCAACCCACTCCCCTACAGCCCTGTCAATGTGAATGGCGGCGTGTTCGGCCCTCAGTTTCTTGTAGTCTACTATCATCTGCTTTGTCTTCCTGACGTTGACTGACAGATTTTTGTCTCTGACCGCCTCCCTATAGGCTCTCTCATTGACATTGGCTACCAGCTTCATGTCGTCAGCAAACGTAATGATGTTGTTGGAGTCATACACCGCCACATGAAAAGGGAGTACAGGAGGGGACTATGCACGCACCCCTGAGGGGCCCCCCTGTTGAGGGTCAGCTTGGCGGCTGTGGTACTGCCTCACCACCTGGAGGCGGCCCGTCAGGAAGTCCAGGATCCAGTTGCCAAATGCTGATTTGGAATTTAGTTCAGTTTGATTGAGATTTTTTTAAGAACAGGCATGATCACATTCCCATGCAAAGGAAATTGTTGCAACCAAGGACAAACCATTTTTACACACTACRCGCTTCATCACTTGGCGGTCCYGTTCTGTGAGCTTGTGTGGCCTACCACTTCATRGCTGAGCCGTTGTTGCTGCTAGACRTTTCMACTTCACAACAACAGCACTTACAGTTGACCGGGGMAGCTCTAGCAGGGCAGAAATTTGACGAACTGACTTGTTGGAAAGGTGGCATCCTATGACGGTGCCACATTGAAAGTCACTGAGCTCTTCAGTACGGTTTATTCTACTGTCAATGTTTGTCGAATCCACTAATTTGAAGGGGTGTAAAAAGTAGTATATCTCTACTATACTACACTATGTTTACCAAAGTATGTGGACACTACCGCAAATGTGTGGATTTGAAGGGATATATATATATATATATTACACATTACAGTTGAAGTCGGGAAGTTTACATAAACCTTAGCCAGATATATTTAAACTCAGTTTTTCACAATTCCTGACATTCCATGCTAGTAAAAGTCCCTGTCTTAGGTCAGTTAGGATCACCACTATATTTTAAGAATGTGAAATGTCAGAATAATAGTAGAGAGAATAATTTATTTAGCTTTTATTTCTTTCATCACATTCCCAGTGGGTCAGAAGTTTACATACCCTCATTAGTATTTTTTAGCATTGCCTTTAAATTATGGAACTTGGGTCAAAAGTTTCAGGTAGCCTTCCACAAGCTTCCCACAATAAGTTGGGTGAATTTTGGCCCATTCCTCCTGACAGAGCTGGTGTAACTGAGTCAGGTTTGTAGGCCTCCTTGCTCCACACACGCTTTTTCAGATCTGCCCACAAATGTTCTATAGGATTGAGGTCAGAGCTTCATGATGGCCACTCCAATACCTTGACTTTTGTTGTCCTTAAGCCACAACATTGGAAGTATGCTTGGGGTCATTGTCCATTTGGAGACCCATTTGCGACCAACCTTTAACTTCCTGACTGATGTCTTGAGATGTTGCATCAATATATCCACATAATTTCTTTCCTCGTGATGTCATCTATTTTGTGAAGTGCACCAGTCCCTCCTGCAGCAAAGCACCCCCACAACATGATGCTGCCACTCCCGTGCTTCACGGTTGGGATGGTGTTCTTCGGCTTGCAGCCCCCTTTTTTCTCCAAACATAACGATGGTCATTATGGCCAAACAGTATTAATTTTGTTTCATCAAACCAGAGGACATTTCTCCCAAAAGTACGATCTTTGTCCCATGTGCAGTTGCAAACCGTAGTCTGGCTTTTTTATGGCGGTTTAGGAGCAGTGGCTTCTTCCTTGCTGAGCGGCCTTTCAGGTTATGTAAATATAGGACTCGTTTTACCTGGATATAGATACTTTTGTACCTGTTTCCTCCAGAATCTTCACATGGTCCTTTGCTGTTGTTCTGGGATTGATTTGCGTTTTCGCACCAAAGTACGTTCATCTCTAGGAGACAGAACGTGTCTCCTTCCTGAGCGGTATGATGGCTGCGTGGTCCCATGGTGTTTATCTTGCGTACTATTGTTTGTACAGATGAACGTGGTACCTTCAGGCGTTTGGAAATTGCTCCCAATGATGAACCAGACTTGTGGAGGTCTACCAATTTTTTTCTGAGGGCTTGGCTGATTTCTTTTGATTTTCCCATGATGTCAAGCAAAGAGCACTGAGTTTGAAGGAAGGCCTTGAAATACATCCACAGGTACACCTCCAATTGACTTAAATGATGTCAATTACCTATCAGAAGCTTCTAAAGCCATGACATCCTTTTCTGGAATTCTCCAAGCTGTTTAAAGCACAGTCAACTAAGTGTATGTAACTTCTGACCCACTTGGAATTGTGATACAGTGAATTATAAGTGAAATAATCTGTCTGTAAACAATTGTTGGAAAAATTACTTGTGTCTGCCACAAGTAGATGTCCTAACCGACTTTGCCAAAAACTAAGTTTGTTAACAAGAAATTGTGGAGTGGTTGAAAAACGAGTTTTAATGACTCCAACCTAATGTATGTAAACTTCCGACTTCAACTGTATATTTATATATATAAATTCTTTATAGCCAGAAGCTTAGACCTAACCCCAGAGAGATAGAGGAGAGATTTGCTGGTGACCTGCTACGACATCACATGGATTTATTTATGTCAGATGGCTACTGCATCCGCTATTCAGATATACAGTTGGAGGCTAATTCGTTCATTTTATATCAGACTATTTTGTATAAAGATAATTATTATAGTGTTACATTATAGGAGTAACTCTGGTAGGCCTGAAACATACTTCCCCACCTGAACTTCAACTATTGGATGGAGCGTCATAGCGGACTGCCTTCATATCATAGGCCTACAGCAATAGCCACACCCATACCAAACCTTCACAAACATTTCTAAACTTTATTAGGGTAATATAAAAAATAAGTCAAGCCGAAGAGCAAAAACAAACAGGGAAAAAACACACAACCCTTCCCTGTGCCCAATAAAAAACGACACAACCCTCCCCAAAGCAACAAAAAACAAACTTTGACAACCCTCCCTTACTTTGGATCACCCCCCCAGTACATTTCGATCTGTCCCTAACTGCGTTAAGCTTCAACCACCTATTACCTTTATTGCATCATACAGTAGCGTTCCATTAGATTAGAATACTGGTTAGTAGCCAACCGTAGACCTATCATCGTCATTACAGGACGAGGGAATTCCATTGTCATTAACGATCCCATCAATTCCATTAACTTGACATTTACAGTGATGGGGCGGAGGGGAGGTTAGGGGTTGGTTACAATGGATCTCTCTACTGCCCAGTGTGGCTAGAGCAGTCCGCMTGCCTGCGCTGCGCTTCTAGAACCCGATTTGTTTCTTTGACTTTTCGCATTGTATTGGTAGGAGGAGCTGCTTTCCTGTGATTGTCCGCCTCTTCTCTCTCTCTCTCTTAGCAGGTTTCTCATTTTTCCAAAGTTAAATATTCAAGTCTGTGAGCTCTCACGGACGGTGGGTGCTTGCGCCGCCGGCGAGGTTTGCCGTTGCTTGCGTCGAAAGCGAGCGGAACAGAACAGAACAGAACGGAGCGACGCTGTTTATGTCACATAACCGGGGCTCTTCCTCTTCTGTTCGATCCAAGTGTTTCTTAACTTCGTTTTCGACTGCTTGCTTTCAAGATGACAGAAGAAAAGAATGTTGGGCATATAAAGCTGGTAGGTGCCTCCAACCCCTCCCATCGCRCTGTCTCAGTGAGTGTCGGTCGGTGTCAGGTTTATTCTGCAGCGCTTGGTGGGGGAAAGCGATCATTTAACTGGGAGAAGACAGTAGGCTACTTTTGCTATTATTGGGAAATCACTACATAACATTCTCCTATTTGGGTTAGTCTTTCACTTTGTGAGAGAGAGGATCTGCATCAGTGAAAAGAGTTGAGAGACAATCAGAATATATATATATATATATATATGTCAGAGATATACTGGCTTTTATTGAAATAATCTAAACCGGAATGCATTATAACTTTAAATAGACCGATCGAATATAACTTTATCTTGTATTTTATTCCATTATATTCTATTGTAAATAGATGTTGTAAGGTTCCGCTGGATCCAGTGTTTGTTTTACCAATCGAAGGATTGTGTTGATCGGTTGTTGTGTTGAGCTGGCTGCGGTCGGTATTGAGCCATAGCCTACCGTAGCCTATAGCCTATTAAMGAAACAAACAACAATCCAATTGCACGTGTATGCTATGTGGGGTAATGATTTGTGCCATTGCGCATAACCGGCCTGTCATTCGATTAACAGTGGCAATTATGGATTGTCATTCCAATGATCAATAGAATATAATGATTCAATGGTCAATAGCTAGCTGTTATCACCCCGTGCCTTTGGAATGTGTGGTTTGTCATGATGTGCCATTTAGTGGACAATAGCCTTGTTGTCTGACTGAAGCATATGCTACTGTTAGCTCAAAGGCCGGCAGATGGCGATGTTGAGTAGTTTTCATTGTATGCAGCCGTCGATACATTCGTATCTCTCGTASACTGGTTCGTACCTAAAACATTCTCCATTCAGGCTGCATAGGCTTCGATTTCCTCCTTAACTTTATTTAACGTTGAGAAGAAAAAAAAGGCTAAAATATGCCTACTTTCCTTATGAAACAATTTTACACCACCTTGATAGGGTGGCTAAATGCTAATCTCGGATTGTGTGTGAAACCCATTCAGCCAATCAGATTGCAGCAGTCTGTTTTTTCACCCTAATGCTTCGAACACACCGACATGATTTTTGCGCAAAATAGTACACAGCATCATCTGGATATATATGCAACAAAAGTTCAACATTCACCCTCTGCTACCATTTCTGTCGAGCCATCTACACATACAGTGTGACGCATACTTTGGATAAATCCAACCTATGGACCACACCGAACGCACTGCAACTGCAACACAATGCTGCAGTTGCAGTGCGTTCGGTGTGGTCCATAGGTTGGATTTATCCAACGTATGTGTCAAACTGTATGCGTTTCATTACAAATGAATGTAATTCTGGTGTACCAAAATGAAATGAAGCTGTCAGTGTGTTCGAAGCGTAACCTAACCCAGTGCAGTGTCACATTAGTGGACACCAAGACTGTTCTCAGGGCACGTCTGCCGGTTTTGACTAGCAGAAGTGACTTTTCGTAGCAGGTTAAGAGAATGTACACAGCAGATTAGGATAATTAACATGGCAGGTTAGGAGAATTAGGTAAAGGTTAAAGGGTTAGGGTTAGCTAAAATGCTAAGATTGTTCCCGACATGACTCAAACATATCTAGCTAAAACCAGGTCTGCCCTGAGAACAGTACTGGTTTACACTAATGTGATGCCAATAAAATAAACGGAATCCCTAGGGGCGGCAGGTAGCCTAGGGAGAATTAATTAGGTAGCCTAGGGGCGGCAGTTAAGCCAGGGGCNATAATTAATTAGGTAGCCTAGGGGCGGCATGTAAGCCAAGGGTGGCAGGTAGCGTAGGGAGAATTAATTAGGTAGCCTAGGGGCGGCATGTAAGCCAGGGGCGGCTGGTAGCGTAGGGAGAATTAATTAGGTAGCCTAGGGGAGGCAAGTAATAGCCCAGGGGCGGCAGGTAGCGTAGGGATGATTAATTAGGTAGCCTAGGGGCGGCAGGTAAGCCAAGGGCGGCAGGTAGCGTAGGGATAATTAATTAGGTAGCCTAGGGGAGGCAGGTAATAGCCCAGGGGCGGCAGGTAATAGCCCAGGGGCGGCAGGTAATAGCCCAGGGGCGGCAGGTAATAGCCATGGGGCGGCAGGTAATAGCCCAGGGGCGGCAGGTAATAGCCAAGGGGCGGCAGGTAATAGCCCAGGGGCGGCAGGTAATAGCCCAGGGGCGGCACGTAATAGCCAAGGGGCGGCAGGTTATATCCCCGGGTCGGCAGGTAGCCCAGGGGTTAGAGCGTTGGGCCAGTAACCAAAATGTTGCTGGATCGATTTCCCGAGCCGACAAGGTAAACTTATTTTGTTCTGCCCCTGAACGAGGCAGTTAACCCACTGTCCCCTGGGAGGCTGTTATTGTAAATATTTTTATTTTTTTATAGTTTCAACCTGATTAGCTTAACACCGTACATAACACCCAGGATTAGCATTTAGGCAGTCCAGCACGTTGATGGAAAATGGTGTTTCGTAAGGAAAGTACGTATATTTTCCCAATTTTTTCCCGCCTCCTCGTCATTAAATAAAGTTAAGGAGGAAATCGATCCCTATGCAGCCTGAATGTACATTTTTTTTTACGAGGGATATAAATGTATTGCMGGCTGCATACAATGCATTTGGATGGTAAAATGAAAATGACTCAATGTCGCCATCTGCTGGCCTTTGGGCTAGGCTACTGTACGCTTCGGCGGCTTGTGTTTTACGTTCCYGAAGATATCGAAAATCAAAGCATATGTCAGATGTTGCTAACATATTATGTTCATTCGTGACATTTTAGATAAGCAATCGAGCTCAATAAGGCTTTGACTTTGAAAATCAAAACTCATACAGTCAGCAGAGTCCTGTAATAAATCCGTGGCGAGAAAATAGTCCGAGTTCCACTGCTCAGTGCTCGAGTACGGTCAGCGGTACTCTCCCAATTTAATAACACTCATGTTGAAAATGTAATGTTGATTTGAATTTGACTTATAGATCTAATTCTCTCACATTAGTTTATATGGGCTCCACAAGATGATAATTATAATAATAATACGATTGACTATTGTAATTGTTTTAATGTATTGTATTCTGTTCTTGTGTTGTGTGTACATGCCTTCTACTTCCTGCTGACCTCTTGCCAGGTCCTCCTCGCAAAGGTTATTTTCCTGGTTAAATAAAGATAAACAAAATAAATAAATAAAAGATCTGGACAATGTGGTGATGTTGAAGTATTGGATCACTTTATGGGTATTTGAGTAGAACGTCATATTAGCAGCTGTCATGATTTGATACATATCTGGAGGATCAACATGATACTGTTGCAGTGGAGGCTGCTGAGGGGAGGACGGCTCATAATAATGTCTGGAAGGGAGCGAATGGAATGGCATCAAACACATGGAAATCATGTTTTTTTTAATGTATGGATACCATTCCACTCCAGCCATTACCACGAGTCCGTCCTCCCCAATTAAGGTGCCACCAACCTCCTGTAGCTGCATGCCCTACAGTATAATCTGTACAAAAAAATACAGCCAATGCTTTAGTATCATTTTTAAAACATAATGTTGAATTAAATACAAATAACGAATTGTCCTGTGGTCCCTTACGGTTATAACCACTTCCCTCTTTTTGTTTTCCTTCTTCTTCAAAAGGTCCTATTTCCCTGGCCTATTTTCCTGGCCTATTTTCCTGGCATATTATCCTGGCCTATTTTCCTGGCCTATTTTCCTGGCCTATTTTCCTGGCCTAATATCCTGGCCTATTTTCCTGGCCTATTTTCCTGGCCTATTTTCCTGCTCTATTTTCCTGGCATATTATCCTGGCCTATTTTCCTGGCCTAATATCCTGGCCTATTATCCTGGCCTATTTACTGCAGCTTGTTGCATCAGAGCACTGTTTAGATCAATTGCCGTTTTACTACAACCAAACAGGTCATACAGTTTTTCTAGATTGCATGTATCATTATATCTCTTCTCTCTGTATAGTCTGAGAGAGAACAACTAACCAAATCCAGTATCCCCATAACAGCCAATCAGTGTCTAAAGAGGCAGCTGTGGACTGTACTGTAGAGTGGATTAGGTTAGGTTGCCGTGGCACCAGCCCAGCTGTGGACTGTACTGTAGAGTGGATTAGGTTAGGTTGCCGTGGCTCCAGCCCGCTGTGGACTGTACTGTAGAGTGGATTAGGTTAGGTTGTTCCGTGGCACCAGCCCAGCTGTGGACTGTACTGTAGAGTGGATTAGGTTAGGTTGCCGTGGCACCAGCCCTGCTGTGGACTGTACTGTAGAGTGGATTAGGTTAGGTTGCCGTGGCTCCAGCCCGCTGTGGACTGTACTGTAGAGTGGATTACATGTGGCTTGCGAAAGTATTCACCCCCTTGCATTTTTCCTATTTTGTTGCCTTACAACCTGGAATTAAATCGATTTTTTTGTTTTCAGTTTCATTTACACAACATGCCTACCACTTTGAAGATGCAAAATATTTTTGGGGGTGAAACAAACAAGAAATAAGACAAAAACTGAAAACTTGAGCGTGCATAACTCCCCCCACCCCCCCAAAGTCAGTACTTTGTAGAGCCACCTTTTGCTGCAATTACCGCTGCAAGTCTCTTGGGGTATGTCTCTATAAGCTTGGCACATCTAGGCACTGGGATTTTTGCCCATTCTTCAAGRCAAAGCWGCTCCAACTCCTTCAAGTTGGATGGGTTCCACTGGTGTACAGCAATCTTTAAATCATACCACAGATTCTCAATTGGATTGAGGTCTGGGCTTTGACTAGGCCATTCCAAGACATTTWAAATGTTACCCCTTAAACCACTCGAGTGTTGCTTTAGCAGTATGCTTAGGGTCATTGTCCTGCTGGAAGGTGAATCTCCGTCCCAGTCTCAAGTCTCTGGAAGACTGAAACAGGTTTACCTCAATAATTTCCCTGTATTTTCAAGAATTTCCCATCATTCCTTCAATTCTGACCAGTTTCTCAGTCCCTGCCAATGAAAAACATCCCCACAGCATGATGCCGCCAACACCATGCTTCACTGTGGGGATGGTGTTCTCAGGGGGATGGGAGGTGTTGGGAAGCGCCAGACATAGCGTTTTCCTTGATGGCCAAAAAGCTACATTTTAGTCTCATCTGACCAGAGTACCTTCTTCCATATGTTTGGGGAGTCTCCCACATTTCTTTTGGCGAGCACCAAACKTGTTTGCTTATTTTTTTCTTCAAGCAATGGCTTTTTTCTGGCCACTCTTCCGTAAAGCCCAGCTCTGTACAGTGTACGGCTCAAAGTGGTCCTATGGACAGATACTCCAATCTCCGCTGTGGAGCTTTGCAGCTCCTTCAGGGTTATCTTTGGTCTCTTTGTTGCCTCTCTGATTAATGCCCTCCTGGTCTGAGTTTTGGTGGGCGGCCCTCTCTTGGCAGGTTTGTTGTGGTGCCATATTCTATAAATTTTTTAATAATGGATTTAATGGTGCTCCGTGGGATGTTCAAAGTTTCGGATCTTTTTTTATAACCCAACCCCGATCTGTAATTCTCCACAACTKTGTCCCTGACCTGTTTGGAGAGCTCCTTGGTCTTCATGGTGCCGCTTGCTTGGTGGTGCCCCTTGCTTAGTGGTGTTGCAGACTCTGGGGCCTTTCAGAACAGGTGTACAAATACTGAGATGATGTGACAGATCATGTGACACTTAGATTGCAGCACTTATTTAACTAATTATGTGACTTCTGAAGGTAATTGGTTGCACCAGATCTTATTTAGGGGCTTCATAGCAAAGGGGGTGAATACATATACACGCACCACTTTTCTGTTTCAAATTTTGGAGTTATTTTTTTCATTTCACTTCACCAATTTGGACTATTTTGTGTATGTCCATCACATGAAATCCAAATAAAAATCCATTTAAATTACAGGTTGTAAATCAACAAAATTGGGAAAAAACGCCAAGGGGGATAAATACTTTTGCAAGGCACTGTAGGTTAGGGTGCCCTGTCTCCAGCCCCACTACTGCTGTGCAGGCTGTTACTGTAGCCCCCCCCCCTTCTCTCTCTACTAACATTACATGCAGGCTGTTACTGTAGCCCCCCTTCTCTCTCTACTAACATTACATGCAGGCTGTTACTGTAGCCCCCCTTCTCTCTCTCTCCTAACATTACATGCCAACCCTCTTTAACTCAGTTTCACATCAGCCAAATCAGACTTGTCGTTCATATTTCAAACCCTAACAAACAAGCTCAAACAAAGAAGTACTGATGACTAGCATGTTATAAAACGTTCCAGTTTGAATTCACCGCACAGTAGTCTGCGTCCTGTGTGGTACCGTATTACCTATACTGTATAGAGCCCTATGGGCCCTGGTCAAAAAGTAGTGCACTATGTAGGGARCAGGGTGCCWTTTGGGGCACTGSCCGTGTTTTGTCTGCTCTCTCTGTACTCAGTAGGGGCGTCAGAGTAGGAGATGGACTGCTACTGTAACAGGCAGAAAACGGTGTGTGGTCTGTCCCTGTTTGGCTTCAACATTGCCCTGTTATTGTTGTTGGAGGCTGTTGTATAAACACTTCAGGGGACAGCCAGGGGACTTGGATGGATCAACCGATACGTTAAAAAGCTTCTATTGTTGTATAACCGCTGTGTTGACCCTTGAGATACATGCAGTGCATACACTATACAGAAGTGCCTCTGATATAACAGCTGAAATGTATACGTCTGAAATGGCACCCTATTCCCTACATAGTGCACTACTTTTGACCAGGGCCCATAAATAGTAGAAGAAGCAGAATAATACTTTTTTGTCGATTTAAGAGAATGGAAATGTGTCTTTATGCTCACAACCTAACAGTGCACTATATAGGGAATTGGGTGCCATTTAGGACTAGCCCAGGACAGAAGTGCCTCTGATATGACGGCTGAAACAAACTTGCAGTTCTGTATATGTGGGTAGTGTTTTTATAACTTGATGGGAGACTTGGTTATGGTTGGAGCCAAATGGATAAGGGATGGTTTATCTATCCTGTTTAGCTGAGCTAGCATCGCACCAGGGGGCTGATGGGGTCCACACACGCACGCGCGCACACACACACACATAAGGACAAGACTAATGTCTCACTACTAGGGCTGTGGAGGTCATGAAATTTTGTCAGCCGGTGATTGTCAAGCAAATAGCTGCCGGTCTCACAGTAATTGACCGTTAATTAACGTGAACACGTTTAGCATCTCCTGACTTCCACACAAAGCCACTGATGCTGAACTTTTGGAACATCTACATTTTAAATCAATTTAATATAGCCTACACCATCACAGTAAATCCATTATTTATTTTAGACAGGGCTAAAGAAGCATTATAATGAGAAAATGTAGTCTATTTTAGAAGAACAGAATTGCAYACTCTGAGTTTTCCTTATGTTAGGTCCTGATSTGGCTATGCCATATGGCTGTGGGCTACACTAGTTCATTTAGCAGGCGAGATTTACTTAGAATTATGTGGTATTATTTTTATAGGTTGAAGAATACAAATGAACATAACTGAATAAAATAGAAAGAATATATTCTACAAACGATAGCGCACATTTGAACACACTGTGTTGAGCGGTTAACAAAGAAACAGAGTTATTTATGCCGTTTTAGTTGTGATTCAAACATTGGGCTATGTGTTTAGACTTTTAATTACATTCTAAAGCAGCATGAATCTCTCTCT
>NC_036848.1:29952272-29962531 GCF_002910315.2 Salvelinus sp. IW2-2015 | reverse complement strand
TTGTGATTCAAACATTGGGCTATGTGTTTAGACTTTTAATACATTCTAAAGCAGCATGATGTGACTTCAAATGAGGATATGAAAAATGTCACATGAAAGGCATGAGATCTGCTTTTTTTTTTTGTGCAGGCTGCACACACTTCATCAGTCTCTCATTCACAATTTGACAAGCACTTGATAATATTCTCACCAGGCCTCGAATTTCCCAGCATCATCCCCCTTGTGTGGCCATAATGAAGATATTGGAAGAACTGTCCACATTTACTTTTCATCAGCCAACAAGATGAGTAGGCCTAACTAACAGCAAAAGTACTAGCCTACAGTATGTCAATCTACTATCCACTATTGTACAAAAGTTGACCTATTCTATTTAAATAAATATTGGGACATTTGTGGGATGCGATATATCCAATTAATACCACCACTAAAATAAAATAAAATCATCGGAATGTTTAGCTTAAAATGTTGATAAACTATTAGGCAATTTTTATTCATAATATAAGCGCATACATTTGCACACGGCAGTAGTTTCAAGTTAGGGGAAATAATTTTAACTATAAAAATGCATCTATAATAAAAGCATAAGCGACAATGTCGCCATCCCACCTATAGAGACTGTAGAGGTGTTAGTCCCAGCAGAATGGGACTCTGGCCCCATCCCACCTATAGAGACTGTAGAGGTGTTAGTCCCAGCAGAATGGGACTCCTGGCCCATCCCACCTATAGAGACTGTAGAGGTGTTAGTCCCAGCAGAATGGGACTCTGGCCCATCCCACCTATAGAGACTGTAGAGGTGTTAGTCCACAGCAGAATGGGACTCTGGCCCATCCCACCTATAGAGACTGTAGAGGTGTTAGTCCCAGCAGAATGGGACTCTGGCCCCATCCACCTATAGAGACTGTAGAGGTGTTAGTCCCAGCAAGATGGGACTCTGGCCCCATCCCACCTATAGAGACTGTAGAGGTGTTAGTCCCAGCAGATGGGACTCTGGCCCATCCCACCTATAGAGACTGTAGAGGTGTTAGTCCCAGCAGAATGGGACTCTGGCCCCATCCCACCTATAGAGACTGTAGATGTGTTAGTCCCAGCAGAATGGGACTCTGGCCCCATCTCACCAATCATGCTTCTACTGTTGAGTTCTAAACTCCAACGATTCTAGTATTTCTAGTAATTCCTCAGTTTAGCAGCTCAGATAAATCATTTAGGCAGATGGTATGCATTGTGTTGAATGAAACAGCATGTTCAGAATTGGCTGGTAGCTAGGCTATATAATGCTGTTAAATGAAGCAAGTAAAACTCCTCTGTATTGGACAAATGTTAAGTCTGCGGATGAGCAATTCTATTTAAATGCACTGTTGGTTTCAATATCTGTGCTATTATTCATTGTTATATTGTAGAGAGAACAGTTTTTAATTTAAGCCGGATCCGGTACCTCCTCTATTTTGGACTGAAACCTATTTGGCCGGATCCGGTACCTCCTCCATTTTGGAATGAAACCTATTTGGCCGGATCCGGTACCTCCTCCATGTTGGACTGAAACCTATTTGGCTGGATCCGGTACCTCCTCCATTTTGGACTGAAACCTATTTGGCCGGATCCGGTACCTATCCATTTTGGACTGAAACCTATTTAACCGGATCCAGCACCTCCTCCATGTTGGACTGAAACCTATTTGGCCGGATCWGGTACCTCTCGTGGCATGAACAGTTATTTTCACTTTTTGCTATGTAAAAATTATAATAAAACCGCTCAAAATTCTGGAAGAAGTTGATTTTCAGCCCGGGCCTGATATTCTAAGGGATGATTTGGGTTGGGCCTGACTTATGGTTTTGCAGTCTATGTTTGAGAACAATGCGTTGGCCGTGGCTGTGTGAGAGGCATAACTAGAATGAGATTCACTTTCTTCTATAATTTATCTCCCTCTCTCTGCTCTTATAGACGTGAGTGTGCAACTCTCATCTCTCCAGCGTTGCACGTCATCATTTATTTCCTTATAGAATCATAGCCTTGCAAAAGGTTCTGGAGTAGCTGCAGAACACCCGATTTAATTTAAATACATTTGCTAAAGTTATAGAACTACTCCTGTCTATTCAGAAAGAAATTAAATAATTCAGAAAATGCCTACACAACTATTAGAAGGACTATAATTTAGCCACAGAGGATCAATAGCTTCTTTAAAAAATAAATTGCTTAGCTGTGGATTGTAGCACAATAACAAGGCATGGCCTTCCAATGGTGGCCGGTGCTGTTTAAGATGAGGGAGGCCATTTTTTTTTCTCATGAGAATGGCCATATTTTTATTACAGTGTATTGGATGACTTGTCATTCATATTCCTTTCACCCAGTTCAATGTAACAACGATAGGTTTAGGCTACTACATGATACTAACATTTTCCCTATAACGCATCATGAGGTTGCTACAACTTAACCTATGAATGAAAAGTTTACACCTCATGTAAAATGACATAGAAATCCGTGTATAAAAGGCAGAGTTTGTCCCAGACCCTAAACCTACTGTAATGGTGAGTAGGTTTAGGGTCTTACTTACTGTAAGTGTCTCTACACTGCTGCTCTATGACTCCAATGTGATGACATGCAATGCTATGCTATGAAGGTGATTTATTTTTTTGTTACCAGTATCTCAGAGACACCTCCTGATTTTACAAACGAAGCACTGGGAGAGAATAAAGCCCCCGCCCAGATGTTGGAGTATTCCACCTGTTAAATGAAGAGCGTTTGTTGATTGTCCTGTGTACAGTTTCCATTTAGGGGACCTCTTTCGCCTCGAGYGCACCCAGAGGCAGAYGTTCCATGTGKTCTATTTTAAATGAAGAGACKAATGTGTTGTTGACAGTCTCGCTCTACAGTTCCTCTACAATACTCCCTTCCCCCTCCCTCCCTCGTGTTGTCTCTTCGCATGCTGTAACAACGGATCACCATCCGCRATATGTTATTGAGTCACAGTCACAGTGACAAGACAAGGCCTTTAGTTGAATSGTTGCAGCAGCGGCAGTGGTTGTGGTTGTAATCAGTCCTCTACATGCTGGTAAGCTTACATGTCGTTTTGTAGTAGCCTACCATAACAAGCCGTGTTTGAAGACTYTCTCTCTCTGAGCTTGGCCATGTCAATTGTAAATTAACTTTTGTAAATKAACTTTGCGAAAACAATATGCGTTCCGTGTAACACTTGCAGAGGAGCACAGATCATGAATGGGTTATGATGTAACAGAACTCTGTGGCTCTGCCAATCGACTTGGAGCACGCTGCCAAGTGGAGTGACAATGTGCCCTCAGGATGCTTTCACACTCTCTCTCACTCCGGGCCATCMCTCCCTCATCCTGCTCACTCCTTTATATAGTGCACTATATATGGAATAGTGTGCCATTTGTGATGCATATTCCCTTTCCGAGCTGCTCTCTCCCACCCTGGGCAATGCCTTGTATAGGGTCAGGCAGTAGAATGGCAAACCCTGTTCACACATGTCACGAATTGTTTCATCTCATTGGCAAATATGCTTTAATGTGATTTTTATGGCTTCTGTTGATTTCCATTTAAAGATTTTGAGTGAGGAAGACGAGCCATCTGCCTGCTGCATCATTCAGGTCAGCATAATGATACAGTATACAGTGGGTTTACTGATTGACAGTGCCAGTTAGCTACCAGGGTCGAGGCTAGGATCCAGGCCAGTTGTCATGCTCAGGCTTATAGGCGTAGGCTGTAGCCCCCACATCTCAGGGACTGTCAGCCCATCCAGCTGGTCTGGAGAGAAGCCCGTTCACAGAGGAGTCACAACAGTGTTCTGGAACCATCCAGTGTTCTGGAACCCTCCAGTGTTCTGGAACAGATTCAGTGGTGAGCCGTCATTCAGGGCAGGTGGTGCAGAGCCTGTTTTGCAAGTTATTTTGGCATTCGTTTTTGGCATTCATTTTTACATTTTCATCTGTTTGCAAACAATGTGAAAAAAAAAACAATCCTTGAGTTAATAATGCTGCATACAAACATGGTCTCTTTCTTGAGAAAGGCAGCTCCAAAATTCWGGTTTTTCAGCCTAGYTCAGTGCTTTTTCAATATAGAGCGTAGGCATTGATAATCTTCTCTAGTTGCGCCGTGATTGGCTCAGTGGTCTGTCACTCATGGGGACACTACGTCAACGCAGAATCTACAGGGAGAGCTTGGCAGTTCAAGCCCCCTTGGGTGCTGACATAGATTTACATTAGAAGTGCCCGTCCAAGAAGGCTCAAGGYCATTGGCCACAGATACAATGATGTCAAATCACGTTATATCTACCGTAGCTTTGATTGGACTGATCATGTCAACATCACACTTTCAAAATATTAGCTATTAATCTAGACAAGCAGTCATCATCATTAATCATGTTGACAATCTACTGGCAAATCATTTTCAGGAGGAGAGAGAGAGAGAGGTCTTTAGGGAAGGGAATCTGATGATACTATCTAGAACCGGAAAGGTTTATTCGGGAGAACCCTTTAAAGAACTCTTTTGGGTTCCATGTAGAACCCGCTGTGGAAAGGGTTCTACATGGAACTCAAAAGGGTTCTACCTGGAACCAAAACAATTCTACCTGGAACTAAAAAAGGGTTCTACCTGGAACCAAAAGGATTCTACATGGAACTCAAAAGGGTTCTACCTGGAACCAAAACAATTCTACCTGGAACTAAAAAAGGGTTCTTCAAAAGGTTCTCCCGAATGTTGGACCACTCTGAGTCATGGTACCCTGAGCCACAGAACAGGTTGAACAAAACGTCACACCCAACTGGTCGTCCGTGGATGGAGCACCAGGTTGTTGTGGAAGTTGAGGTCAGGAGTTTCCAGGAGCAGAAGCTGAGGCAGGCTGAAGTGGTTCCCTCCCGCTGTGGGGCAGTTAACAGCCAGCTGCTGTGTGTTCTTCCAGCAGGGTCCACCCTATAACATGTGTTTCCCATGATCTCACCTGGCAACACCGCCTCAGCTCGCCCCAGAGCCCTTTCCCCTGGGTACAGTATACCGCCTGGCTGGAGGAACTCACCACCCACCTCGTGTGTGTGTGTGTGTGTGTGTGTGTGTGTGTGTGTGTGTGTGTGTGTGTGTGTGTGAGAGAGAGAGAGTGAGAGACAAACATATAAAAGGTAACTACATGGAATGCACAACAGAGGCTTGTTGTGTGCTCTGGCCTGCTCTGCATACACTCACTCTTGGTAACCATAGATTATACACACACACACTAGGAGTAAGTGCATTGCTCAAACAGAAGGCTCTTGATACATTAATGAATGATTTCACACAGTTATGTTAATAAAATAAACAGAACACAGATGAAACTCTCAGCTGCCTACAGTCAAACTCAGATCTAATGCATGTGTTTGTTTGTCCAAGCTCAGTTCCGGGCGAGTGAGAGCAGGTAGAAGGCTTCAGGCTGGAAGGAGGGCAGGAGGACGAGAGGGAACGAAGGAGGTGAGGGAGGGAGAGAGGACGAGAGAGATCGAAGGAGGTGAGGGAGGGAGAGAGGACGAGAGAGATCGAATGAGGTGAGGGAGGGAGAGAGGACGAGAGAGATCGAAGGAGGTGAGGGAGGGAGAGAGGATGAGAGGGATCGCGGGAGGTGAGGGAAGAAGGATTAGAGGGATCGATGGAGGAGGAGAGAAGGAGGGATGACGAGAGGGATCGCGGGAGKTGAGGGAGGGAGGAATGACGAGAGGGATCACGGGAGGTGAGGGAAGAAGGATTAGAGGGATCGAAGGAGGAGAGGGAGGCAGAGAGGACGAGAGAGATCGAGGGAGGAGAGAGAGAGTGTAGAGCTAGCTTGGTTCACTCCAAGACTCAGAAATAGACAGTGCTCTCTCTCTCTCTCAATTCAATTCAAGGGGCTTTATTTGCATGGGAAACACATGTTAACATTGCCAAAGCAAGTGAAGTAGATTATAAACAAAAGTGAAATAAACAATACAAATTAACGGTAAACATTACACTCACAGAACTTCCAAAAAAGAATAAAATACATTTAAAATGTAATTCCAAATGCCAATCAGTTATTTTATATAGCCCTTCGACATCAGCTAATATCTCGAAGTGCTGTACAGAAACCCAGCCTAAAACCCAAACAGCAAGCAATGCAGGTGTAGAAGCACGGTGGCTAGGAAAAACTCCCTAGAAAGGCCAAACCTAGGAAGAAACCTAGAGAGGAACCAGGCTATGAGGGGTGGCCAGTCCTCTTCTGGCTGTGCCTGGTGGAGATTATAACAGAACATGGCCAAGATGTTCAAATGTTCATAAATGACCAGCATGGTCAAATAAATAATCAGGAGTAAAATGTCAGTTGGCTTTTCATACCGATCATTAGGAGTATCTCTACCGCTCCGGCGGTCTCTAGAGAGTTGTGTATATATCAGTGTTGTAACGATGTGCAAATAGTTAGTCCCTCCTTCATGGAGGTTTCGCCTACTGAGTAACACCTAGTGTCTTAAATGAGTTCTTCTCACCAGCTGGCAGGTAGCAGATAGTAGAACAGTTCTGGGTGATTTACAAGGGAGAGCCTCAGGCCACACTGCTATGGATTCATATGATATGTCTCAGCCTGTTTAGTTTCACCCATAACATCTAAATGGATGGGTAGGGAACATTACGTACGTGTAGATACACAAGTGTATTGGAAAATATCCAATTGTTATCAAGAATGACTTTTGTTTGCAACATGGTGTCGTTTGTTGCGTTGTCAAAACACATTGCTTACTTTAAGTTCAGCTATAATCATCTAGATTGCTAGTGATTTTTATGCCTTCACACTGCAGTTAGCTGGCTTGCTATCTCAGTGAGTATGCCTCTCAATGTGAGGGAGTAGTCAGCTCTGTTGTCATTGTGAGTGAGTAGTCAGGTCTGTTGTCATTGTGAGTCAGTAGAGTCAGGTCTGTTGTCATTGTGAGTGAGTAGAGTCAGGTCTGTTGTCATTGTGAGTGATTAGAGTCAGGTCTGTTGTCATTGTGAGTGAGTAGAGTCCGGTCTGTTGTCATTGTGAGTGAGTAGAGTCAGGTCTGTTGTCATTGTGAGTGAGTAGAGTCAGGTCTGTTGTCATTGGAGTGAGTAGAGTCAGGTCTGTTGTCATTGTGAAGGAGTAGTCAGGTCTGTTGTCATTGTGAGTGATGAGAGTCAGGTCTGTTGTCATTGTGAGTGAATAGAGTCAGGTCTGTTGTCATTATGAGGGTTAGGGTCAGGTCTGTTGTCATTGTGAGTGAGTAAAGTCAGGTCTGTTGTCATTGTGAGTGATTAGAGTCAGGTCTGTTGTCATTGTGAGTGAGTAGAGTCCGGTCTGTTTGTCATTGTGAGTGAGTAGAGTCAGGTCTGTTGTCATTGTGAGTGAGTAGAGTCAGGTCTGTTGTCATTGTGAGTGAGTAGAGTCCGGTCTGTTTGTCATGTGAGTGAGTAGAGTCCGGTCTGTGGGTCATTGTGAGTGAGTAGAGTCAGGTCTTTGTCATTGTGAGTGAGTAGAGTCAGGTCTGTTGTCATTGTGAGTGAGTAGAGTCCGGTCTGTTGTCAATGTGAGTGAGTAGAGTCCGGTCTGTTGTCATTGTGAGTGAGTAGAGTCAGGTCTGTTGTCATTGTGAGTGTGTAGAGTCAGGTCTGTTGTCATTGTGAGTGAGTAGAGTCAGGTATGTTGTCATTGTGAGTGAGTAGAGTCAGGTCTGTTGTCATTGTGAGTGAGTAGAGTCCGGTCTGTTGTCAATGTGAGTGAGTAGAGTCCGGTCTGTTGTCATTGTGAGTGAGTAGAGTCAGGTCTGTTGTCATTGTGAGTGTGTAGAGTCAGGTCTGTTGTCATTGTGAGTGAGGAGAGTCAGGTCTGTTGTCATTGTGAGTGAGTAGTCAGGTCTGTTGTCATTGTGAGTGAGTAGAGTCAGTCTGTTGTCATTGTGAGGGAGTAGTCAGGTCTGTTGTCATTGTGAGTGATTAGAGTCAGGTCTGTTGTCATTGTGAGTGAGTAGAGTCCGGTCTGTTGTCATTGTGAGTGATTAGAGTCAGGTCTGTTGTCATTGTAAGTGATTAGAGTCAGGTGTGTTGTCATTGTGAGTGAGTAGAGTCCGGTCTGTTGTCATTGTGAGTGAGTAGAGTCCGGTCTGTTGTCATTATGAGTGAGTAGAGTCCGGTCTGTTGTCATTGTGAGTGATTAGAGTCAGGTCTGTTGTCATTGTGAGTGAGTAGAGTCCGGTCTGTTGTCATTGTGAGTGATTAGAGTCAGGTCTGTTGTCATTGTAAGTGATTAGAGTCAGGTGTGTTGTCATTGTGAGTGAGTAGAGTCCGGTCTGTTGTCATTGTGAGTGAGTAGAGTCCGGTCTGTTTGTCATTATGAGTGATTAGAGTCAGGTCTGTTGTCATTGTGAGTGATTAGAGTCAGGTCTTGTTGTCATTGTGAGTGTGTAGAGTCAGGTCTGTTGTCATTGTGAGTGAGTAGAGTCAGGTCTGTTGTCATTGTGAGTGATTAGAGTCAGGTCTGTTGTCATTGTGAGTGATTAGAGTCAGGTCTGTTGTCATTGTGGCGTGATTAGAGTCAGGTCTGTTGTCATTGTGAGTGATTAGAGTCAGGTCTGTGGTCATTGTGAGTGATTAGAGTCAGGTCTGTTGTCATTGTGAGTGATTAGAGTCAGGTCTGTTGTCATGTGAGTGATTAGAGTCAGGTCTGTTGTCATTGTGAGTGATTAGAGTCAGGTCTGTTGTCATTGTGAGTGATTAGAGTCAGGTCTGTTGTAATTGTGAGTGATTAGAGTCAGGTTGTTTGTCATTGTGAGTGATTAGAGGTAGGTCTGTTGTCATTGTGAGTGATTAGAGTCCGGGGAAAGTGCAGTTTTCTCACAGCTCTCTGTCAATAAACAAAAATGTCACTCAAGGTTTAATTACCGGCCAATAAAAGTGAGATACATGGTTTAGGTCCAGTCATAGATGTACATTACAGCGTTTGACCGGTCGATGTATACAAGCATAATGTTTCCCATAGAATATCATTCATAGAGCTTTTTAAACCCTATTCTGTCCTACCAAGCAAAAAGACAGTAMCTGCTCATAGTGTGGAACTGAGAGAAATGGCTTTTATTTACCTTGGTTTCACAGTAACGTTATGCAGTTACTGCTAACATGACCCCCATTTTCTCCAAAACACAATACAATAGAGGCAGGATACTTGTCCACATGATTAAGCATGTATTTAATGTAGAAAAAAAAATGACATGAACTCATTATCTGACCAAATGATCAGTTACAGCCTTTTAGCTCGGCAGGGCAGTTGACTCCTGTCCTTCAGCTGACAACCACAGTATTATCAGCACCTCTTCAAATGAACAAACTGACATTGTTTAATATCACCGGCCGAGCGTATGACTAGAAATAACTGGAATTTACCAAATGAGGATAGAAATCGTGTTTGACAGTTCAATATACATCATCTTCTGACACAATTGCAGGCTGCCAAGGGATGTGTCCCAAATGGCACCACATTCCCTATATGGGGCCAGCAGGTAGCCTAGTGGTTAGAGCGTTGGACTAGTAACCAAAATCGAATCCCCGAGCTGAAAAGGTAAAAATCTGTCGTTCTGCCCCTGAACAAGGCAATTCCCCGGTAGGCCGTCATTGTAAATAAGAATGTGTTCTTAACTGACATGCCTAGTTAAATAAAGGTAAAATAAAAAAATAAAAAATATATAGTGTACTACTTTTAGGGCTCTGGTCAAAGGTAGTGTACTATGTAGGGAATGTGGTACCTTTTGGGACAAAGACTGGAAAAACAATGGTTCACCCCTCTGAGGAAATGGAAGCATTACAGGCAGTTATAAATAAAGCCTGGGACAGGAAACGCCTCACAGCGCTGAGCGGTACGGGACAGGAAACGCCTCACAGCGCTGAGCGGTACGGGACAGGATACGCCTCCACAGCGCTAGAGCGGTAGCGGGACAGGAAACGCTCACAGGGCTGAGCGGTACGGGACAGGAAACTCCACAGCGCTGCAGCGGTACGGGACAGGAAACGCCTCACAGCGCTGAGCGGTACGGGACGGAAACGCCTCCAAGCGCTGAGCGTACGGGACAGGAAACGCCTCACAGCGCTGAGCGGTACGGGACAGGATACGCCTCCAGCGCTGAGCGGTACGGGACAGGAAACGCCTCACAGCGTTGAGCGGTACGGGACAGGAAACGCTCACAGCGCTGAGCGGTACGGGACGGAAACCGCTCACAGCGGTACGGGACAGGAAACGCCCACAGCGCTTGAGCGGTACGGGACAGGAA